>NC_056734.1:752666151-752721151 GCF_019279795.1 Protopterus annectens
AATGGGTTGTCACAGTCTTTTGTATTGCTTAGAGTTGATGACTATTGCTCATTCAACTCCTGTCCATAAACTGGTCCCTTGTTAATTGAGTTAAGTTCTACATCAAGCAGTGGTCCATACAGGGTATTTTGACTGTTGCTACATTGCAAGCACCTGTTGACTGTTGTCTTATTGTAAATGTGATTTCATTAATGTAGAAGCTAATGAAAAAAAAATCATTCCAATAGCAAGCTGGAGTCTAGCCAGAATCAAAACATAGTCTTTTTACATGTATCAGAAGATTATTCCAGTGAAAGGCAATGACACATAAATTATGGAAACATTTTTGGAAGGTAATAGACATCTGCTTATATTATGTCAAGACAGGAAACAAGAAAGATTAACATACCTGTTAAAGTACAGGAATACGGAAGTGAATATATTCTGGTCATATAATGTTTTTCTGTTTGTTTGTTATCCACTCAAGATCTTTTAAACCAGTGCAGTTGACTATATATATATATATATATATATATATATATATATATATATATATATATATAATATTCTACTTTACAAGACCAATAAAATCTTCACTGGTGTGCATCTACATCTATAGTATTAAATGTAAACAATATATCCCCTCCACAATTCATGCTTTATTCAATGTTTCTCAAATGGTGAAGCCAGACTTTCTGGAAAGATCAAGACCTGTTTCAAAAAACCTTGAAAAAGTCTGAAATGTCATGCCCTGTGGCATTTTAAGGTACTGAATGCTGTGATGTAAATACTGTAAAAAAAGTTATATTTTAAAAATGTTAGTTTTAAAACATTGTTAATGCCACTGTGTGAAGTAAATAATATTGTTTCTTTAAAAGCAGTCAGATAATGCTATGTATTAGACAGAAGAGAAATTCCTTTACATATGGTTATTGGATCAATATGATACCAATTACACAATTTTGTTCTGATATTGGAGGGCTTTTCTTAGTCATTTCAGTGTCATTACAGTCTAAACAGGGGAGACTTATTTTCCTGTATGCCATATTTTCGAGTATTAAGAGGGAGGCTCATTGGGGTCTATATTACCACATTGAAAAAGCCATTAATGGAACAGCTTTCTAACCAAAAATGCAGCTAATAGAACTCACTTTTGTGGGGGGCACAGCCCCCCCACTAATTATATATACCAGCTCCGAGATTACACTACAGTGAGGAAAGGGCAAATTTTCCGATCTTCACTGTACTGCGATCTCACAATACAGAGTTATTTTATAAGCATTTTCAATTATAAAGCTGTTCGATTAATGGCTTTTTCGATGTGGTAATATAGACCTGCTCATTGTCATTCATATTGGAAGACTTAAGTTTGAGTGGAGATTGTTGATGCACCTCAATCAAAGGTAAGTCCTGATGCCTGGGGAGGGATTCCCAGGAAGGAAGGATATTTCCAACTGCCTAGAGTAGGAAGCTTGTACCATAAATTGTACTATTCTGTATGTATGACTTTATAAATAAAGTCCAGATCTGTAACCAAGGACTGTTCATTCAATTCAGCTTACCCTTAACTGTGCCAGGGTCATGCCTGAAAAGGATCACTTGACAAGTACACTTATCCTATTAACAAATTTAAATAAATAAATACATAAATAAAAAGCTGTAGAGAAAACTGTATAAATCTGGCCTGGAATTGTATGCTCTAGATGGGAAAAAAAGGTTCATTTCTAGTATAAACATTAATTTTACCTCATCCAGAAGCTGTCTTTATATTTCAGCTTTTACTTGAATGATGGAGAAATGTGTACATGGACATTTTCTGTTCATGAGGCTATGTTTTTTCAACATATGCTTTGCATCCTTGGATAAAGCAACTTGTGACCTGAATAAACATTGTATTTTCAGTTACATCTATGCACAAGGTCATCAAAATGCCAGAGTAGAACTATTCAGTATTAATTTTACATGGGACCAGACTTAGTGCAGAATGAAGGTATAAATACATGTACATGACGCAAACCAGTAGTAAACAAATAATGTTCTAAGCCAGAGCTGAATTATTTCTAGTGTGTGTGCGTGTGTGCGTGTGTGCGTGTGTGCGTGTGTGTGTGTGTGTGTGTGTGTGTGTGTGTGTGTGTGTGTGTGTGTGTGTGTGCGCGCGCGCGCGCGCACATGTGTATGCCTGTCTCTGTCTGTTTTGTGTTTGGGTCTTGGTGTGCCTCTCTGCTGGGCAGTACACACTTTATGGCAAGGGGGAGGCCCAAAGTAGTTGTTGATAGCCACAGAAGATTCTGTGACTTTTTTGGTGTTTGAATAAGGCTCATTATCATAATGTTCAATAACCTATGTTCTATATAATGTATTTTTTGAAGTGGTAGAAAACATAGCTGATGGAAAATAGTTATCAAAGAACAGTATCAGTTACTTTATGAAGTCTACTCTTTTACATCAAATGACAGAGGTACTGTCTGTGTTGAAGTGTCCTGACTAAATATATTTGTCTTTTTTTTTCTCAGTATTTCTAGGAAAGCAGGATGCAAGCTCAGTTTTACGAGTCAGAAAGACCAGGGCCAATACATTTTTGGAAGAAACAAAGCCTGGAAACCTGGAAAGGGAATGTATTGAGGAAGTCTGTTCTTTTGAGGAGGCCCGAGAAGTTTTTGGAGCCAGGGAGAAAACTGTGGGTAAACATTTTATAGATTTTAATATTCAAATATAAATCAGTCAAGGCTATGTGCTTTGGAAGTTACTAAAACAAAGAAAATTAATTCTTGGAAAAAATATGAAAATTTTATGAAAATTCAAGTTGTAGATTCATTTTTTTTACATATTTGCTTTTATTTAACATCAATAAATATTCCTAATGCATCCTGAATAGATGTAAGTTCTGTTATCTCTTAAGCCAAATGAATGTAAATATAAACACACACACACACACACACACACACACACACACTTTGGAATATTGTGCTGTACAGAGGGGCAAAATGGTGTTAGCAAATCTCTTAAGAGAAAACCATTTCAGATCAATTAAATACACCATGTGCTCATTGTGTACTTTGATAGGTAACTAGTTCTTCAATGCTTGCTAAAAGCCATATAAAACAATTTACTGAAATGTTGTTTTTGTCAGAGAATATGGTTAAATCGTGTATCATTCAAAAACTTAGAAACACAGCAGAAAAGGCGATTCCACTGAATTCTGTAGTAGACACAAAACAATACCATTTTTTTAATTCACAACATACTGTCCAACCTAGTGGCCTAGAATCATTAACAATAAAACATGACTAAATATGTATCTGGTTATGTAAAATGCACACGTGGATGCAAAAGGACACAGCAGATGAAGAAAAAAACACCCTCTGCATATAATCAGAGCACATTCAAAATGCCTTAGTAAGGTTGTTTTATCGCGGTAAAATATTAAGCAAAATAAACAAAAAAAGGCAAGAGTTAACAAACAAGAACATTTTTTTCTTTAATTAAATTTGCTATGCTATCAACAAATCAGTTTGTCAGATAATTCAGACCTTCACATCTTTATTTTGCAGCAGCTGTATATTTAGTATTCTTAAAGGAATTCAAAGTGAAAGGCTTCAATTAAGTCAGAGAGCCACCTGTGTCTCAAAAAAGGTGAAATTTCTCTCAGGAGACTGACACTCCACAATTAGATAGGATGTAAAAAATTAAACTGAAGGTATTATATAATAATAAGTGTGTGTGTGTTTCAAAAATGGCAGATATATGGAAAGTAGAATTTAATCAACTTGTTATGTTATTTTGAGATCTTGTTTCTAGGGTGGTGGTAATAACTTCATTATCTAAAAGTGATAGGTGAGTTTATAACTGTTCCCAACAGCAGGAATTTTTTAAATTGGGTAACAATACATGTTTTGCTTCACTGTCAAAAGAATTAAGAATCTACACTGTCATTGCTGGGTCCATAAATGTAAACGCAAATGCCATATCAAATAGAAACGACTAGTTAGAAATGGCTCTCTCACACACACACACACACACACACACACACACACACACACACAGTGTGTGTGTGTGTGTGTGCGTGTGTGTGTGTGTGTGTGTGTGTGTGTGTGTGTGTGTGTGTGTGTGTGTGTGTGTGTGTGTCACAAAGTCCTTATATACCCCCTTACATCACCACCATCAAATTTAATATAATCACATCTAAGGGCACTGCACCTTAGCAGAAAAGATTATTCGCCACTCACTGCACAGGTTAGATAACTGCAACATGATGTGAATTACGCATTAGTCAAACTAGTCTCTAAAGGTGGGCAAGTCTGGCATTTTTGAAGAAGAGCAAAGCCAGAACCAAACTAAGGGTCTGGCTTAGCTCTTAGAGGCCAATAAGAGAAAAGCCAGAGTAAACAATCACAGCAGTAGCTCTGTTAAAAATAACTACATCTGAAAGTCCAGAGGTGATTATTTAAGTAGCCAAAAAATACTGCAGTTACAGACAAACAGACATTGACATTGCCAGCATTCACGCAAATGAATAAATGCTGATGGTATGTGGATCACACCTCCTGACAACTTCCACCCAGTCACCACCTTCAGTGCGCCCAAGCTATAAGTCTGCTGACAATGAAAATGGGGAAAAAATTATAGTAAGCAATACAAGTACACCACTCTGTACGCAGAAATATAAATGCTGCCCTGGCTCATGATAAAAATGTCATTTTTCCCCTTCTGGTCTAATGTTGATTTAGTGCACAGCAGTTCAACCACACTTTGCAAGAAATATTCAAACAACACCAAGGTAATACTAGATACATTGCCTAAATGGAACAGCAAAAGCCTTGTGAAATGCTGGATTTTGTTAGCTGTATGTAAGAAATCATATTTCAGTTCCCGTAAGGCAACCCACAGTAATAAAAAAAATCAATATTCTTAATAAGCTATTTGGGTACAAAGTGCACACATTATGCCAGTGGACTGTGTCCCTTTTGAGAATGTACACCACCTCTGACTGAGAAGTTGCTACAAATTATAATAATTGCAAGCTTTGCTCCTTGATGGATACTGCCCTCCAACAAACCATATCAGCCATAACTGCCCTTTGCCCTTATGTATTGTGTGCCCTCAAAAATATCATCTGAATGTACACTCATTTCCCACTGAGAAAAGAATAAAAAATGAAAGAACTACAGTAACAGTTTGCTATTTCAGCTTGTGATTGGTAAACAAAACCACTTCCCCAACAAGTCATAACACTTTTACTTGCCAGTAGTAATTATTTTATTTATTTATTATTTATTTATTTTACATTTGTTAACCGGGCTAGTCCAACTGGATACATGTCCATTTTCAGTGGAGGCCCGAGGAGAAAAGCTCCACTAACTACTACTTAACAAGTTAAAGAAAACATATACAGAATTATGCGATAAAAAGAAACATTTGCTTAAAATATCTTTCAGAATGTATATACACAAGAGTACAATATGAGACTTAGCCGGTGAGTTAGGTTAGATAATTTACTTGGTTACAGTATTACTGCATTATACTGAGAAGTAGAATTAGATTATGATAGATCGAGATGAAACCTGAAAGAGGAGAAGGAATATTACAGAGAGGTAACTCATACAAAGTAATGGAAGTAATACATGCACATAGAAAGAAGGTAAATGGAGAGTGAGAGGGATAGGTAAAGGAAATTAGTGGGAGTTAGAGTTTAGTCGGGGTTAAAGCATGGACATATCCATTGATTATTAAGATAAAGTCTAAGTTTTTGTTTGAACAAAGCAGGGGTAGGCATTGAAGTAAGTTCAATAGGAAGTTATAGGAAGAATTATATGATGGTCTTGTGCTTTCTTGTGCAAGATGCCTCCACACCACTTTCCCAAAAAGGCAGCCAAGTTCCCTGCACATGTCTGATGCTTAAGGATGAAGAGAATTAAATGTTTATATATGCAGACCTGACCTAACAGAAAGCACTCACAGCCTGCAGGTCTGGTCTATTCAAACTTGCATGGCAGTCTTCAGTGAAAGATTGAAGAACTCCATTGAAGAAATGTAGACCTTAAGAGTCTTGGACCTGGCACATGCAGGTATATAATAGTAACTGGAAAACCTACTGTTTGGCAGCTGCCAGCTGATTAATACTCAGAATGTCATTACAGGAAGGTCTCTGGTGTCTAATAAAGGTCTGGTTAGACGTGAAGAGGATTGAGAAGGTAAATGTTACAGTCTTATCACTTTCTCCCTCTTCTCTGAGTCTGTGCAGTCTCAGAGGTGGTATACATATAGTTCAGGGGTAGGGGACTTTCTCCACCTCAGCATGTGCATGTGGCTCCCCTGAAAAAAAAATGTTTCTGTGTTTTGTGGCCTAGGTTGTAATGCTGTTTTAGATAGTGACCTCCTAAGGTTTTAGATGTTTCAGAGGTTGAATAATTAAGAGTTAATTAAACAAAATGTGATTATTCACAAGTAAGTCCTATTAAATGCCTACTGACATTGAACCAGCCATAAGGTTTGACACAACTATTGTCTTTTAAGCTGAATATGAAGGAGACTTTGTAACAGGTTTGCTGACTGGCGAGCCTGATTGGAAAAGACAGCTAGCAATCAGAACAGGAGAGATGGAGGTGAAAAAGCTATTCCCATCCTATGGTCAGGTTCTTACAACACTAAGATGAGGAAACAAAGCTAAACTGTTGATTTTATTTAATTTTAAAACATTAGAGTTCTAAGTGTTGATGTTGGAGACTTCATGACATTTGTGTAATGTGGCTGACATGACTAATGTGAAACCTGAGGAGAAGGGAGACAAGAAAAAAAGTCTTACAGGCACCATGAGAAATATACATATTAACCCTTAGAAACATATACATGTTCCAGGACACTGATTCTTTTAATATATAGTGACAGACAAAGCCTTTATTAATGCATTCAGGCCAATAAGCCATATTTCACTGGCTGTAAACTAGACATATTCCTCATTTGTTTAGGCTTATCAGTATATCATAATTGAAGTACCTAATCATACTCAAAAATGATTCACCTAGAGAAAGCCTTATGTTCATTTTAGATAGATAGATAGATAGATAGATAGATAGATAGATAGATAGATAGATAGATAGATAGATTTCTATATTTTATTTCTATATTTTCTATATTCTAGATTTCATTTCTATTTCTTCTGTTTTGTCTCTTTTATTTCCACTATCAAAATGCAATAAATCTATCTGAGTCAATATTTAGTAAAAATGCAAGAAGAAAAACACATTGATGCCATTTTGTACATAGGAAGTGAACAAAAATTCACAAACCAACTGAAACAGTTTAGTATTAAATTCCTATTTGCAAGATTATAGAACTTTATATGGGGAGAGGAGGAAAGTAACATGACTACAAACTACAGAATAAGAACCAATTGAAAATTATCCATCAGCTGAAGGAGAGGGAGACACTATGAAAGGTCTACTGCCATAAGATACAGTGAGCTAGTAGCAAATTAAAACTAGTTACTTGGGGCTTCTTGCATCAGTACACATTTATCAGATTGTCCTTCTCTGTCTGAACTCTTCATGTCACCTTGTTATTTTTGTCCTAGGTCTGTGTCTCCTCGTTATTTTTGTCCTAGGTCTGCGTCTCCTTGTTATTTTTGTCTTAGGTCTGTGTCTCCTCGTTATTTTTGTCCTAGGTCTGTGTCTCCTCGTTATTTTTGTCCTAGGTCTGTGTCTCCTTGTTATTTTTGTCTTAGGTCTGTGTCTCCTCGTTATTTTTGTCCTAGGTCTGTGTCTCCTCGTTATTTTTGTCCTAGGTATGTGTCTCCTCGTTATTTTTCTCCTAGGTATGTGTCTCCTCATTATTTTTGTCCTAGGTCTGGCTATGCAAAGTACCTCTTATTGAAGTTGTGCTTTTGACCTTGCACTTTTTTCTCTAAATATTGTTCAGTTCTATTTCTTCTGTTTTATCTATTTTATTTCACCTATTTCATTTCAATGAACTTCTAATATGTGCTATCCAGCTATAAATTGTTGTATTTTGGACATATTTTCTGTTACTTCATGTGACACTCCACCACTGGACCAGTAATCAAGGAGCGTCAATCCTCACCACTGGCACCAGTGGGGGATGAAGACTGGGAGGGTAAGTACACACGCAGTATTTCCAGATGCAGCTCTCTGCATCAAGAGCAATTTCCCTTAAAGGGGCAATCCCAGTGTTTACAATTAGGGTCCAAGTTAAGCTGACAGAAGTCAAGCCCACTTAAACACGTCACTTCAGTCCCACCCACAGTGTCGTTTTACTTTTAAATATCCTGTAAATCCACAGTTCCAGTCTTGTTTCAGCTCCCAGCATAAACTAATCTTTGCATTTGCGTTCCTCTCCAACTTACAATGGACTGGGGAACTAAGTCCCCAGCTCTTGGCTCATACTTAAAATAAAGAAAGCTGTGCCAGGGAAAAGGGACATCAGTTTATACTAGTTTTTAAATTTTGCATCACTCATGCTTCTACAAATGTACAAGCAGCCTGCTCATAAAATGTAGTGCTTTTGTCTAGTAGTATTCAGAAATCAGCACATATCAAACTAGAAGCTGAAAATGGAACAGAAAAGTGTGTCTACTAATGCTCCAATCTTCTGTCATGCACTTGTTTTCTATGGAATTACTAGCAGGCCAGAAAGTCACTATACCAGGCTAGTATTCAAAAATCAGAATACAATAAAACATGAAAGAAAGAGAAATATGGTTTGTACTACTGTTTGCCTGACTCAGATGCTTCCTATAGGTATTAGCCGTGTCATAAAATTATTGTAGATGGCCAGGATTCACAATCACCACAAAATAAAATATGAAGTGAAAGAAACAAAAAAAAACTCTATTTACTAATGTTTTAAAAACCTTGCATTACTTATGTGCTTTCTAGAGTAGCAGCAGCAGTCAGATCATTAAATGTCTTAAAGGCTACTTTTCTCAACAGGTAAAATGCACAGATTAAACTACTGTATGGCTCACAGGAAGAGCTGTTGTCAGTACAACTGCAATTTGAGATAGAATTTGGCTAACACCTTTTAAACCTCCTTCAGGCACACTTCCCCCACCCCCCTCAACCAAAGCTGAGCATGCTCAGAAAGGCAAACCTGAAATGTAAACAAAGGCTGAATCAAAACAAAAATCCCAGGGACTGTCCCCTTAAGAGCACAGAGGGACCGCAGTCAGTCCGGGGATGGTTTTGCTACCTTCTTCCAGATCCCCTGTAAGACTCCCCAGTGGCACAGCTATTGGGCTGACCTCTCAGCTGAGTGGCCAAGCCAAGATCTCCAGTGACCTCTCTGTCTAACCAGTGCTTCCTGTCCCTGCCCAAGTAGCTGACATACACACTCTTTGAGGTTTGAGTTACACACACACACACACACACACACACACACACACACACACACACACACACACACACACACACAAACACACACATCTGGTAAAGGCTGGCTTGCTATGCCCCCTTTTGCCCAAACTATAGGGTAGTTATCACTGTCACCAGTCAACTCTAATCAGCTACTTTAAGGCCCTTAACAAAGGGTGTCCAGTCTTACTGTGTAATATTAATATTAATACAAATGGTAGTTTGACCAAGAGCAAGGCTATTAGAAGTGGCCTACACAGTGTCACCAAATAAATATAGAGGTACTCTCAGAACTTAAATATCTCTATACAGATCAGCCACAATGAAAGGTTTAACTATACTTAATAATAGCAACAAACGAATAAGAAGACACAGAGACAGCTGATATATCCAGTTCAAAACTTTTACTGTAGTGCAACAAAACACAAGCACTTTCACCAAACAGGCATCATCAGGTGTATTACAAAAGCACTAACAAACACACCCCTATTTATACATCAAATGTCACATGATACAAATTCAAATAGAAAACCACAAATTTAAACACACAACACATATAAAAGACATATAAATTTAATTTAAAAACATACATAAATAATGCATACTAAAACTATACTTCAGTACTAATAACTACCTTCTTAGGGGTCTCTTCTTTAATTTGGGTACTAATGGAACTGATTCATTAAGCCCATGTCCTACATCAGCCCTAAACCTCACTATCCATGAGGATTCCAAATCCTCATTCTTAGCACATATATCACCCTGCTTCACATTCTCATAAACCCTAGCAATTACTAAAAATTTAAAACCATGACTGGAGTTGGTACTCAAAACATGCTTCGCCAATGCACTAACCACATTACCTTTATTCATATGGTAGATATGTTCTCTTATGCATTCTCTGAAGGGACGGTTCAAAACCACAGAAAATATTTAAAACAACATTGCAGGACAGTCTCAAATAAAGAAAGAAAAAAACATCTAAACTGTGCTTCACTATATTCCTGACTATATCTAAGAGAATTATAATGTTCCCTAGAAACTTACTTAAGAGCAAGGCAGATGTGGTGAATGGATCTTCTAGGTGTTGTCAAGTCAAAGGCAGAATGCAGAATGCTGTGTCTCTCTAACAGACCTCTCAAATTAATGTCTCAAATATTACTGCTGGGCTAGCTTGCAGAATGATATCATTTCTTGTCATCTGACTTCTAGTCCCCAGTCCCAAAACAACCACTGATAGCAGCTGGTAGCATTTAGCATCTACCTGTAAAAATACATAGACAAGAGCTTTTCCTCAGATCTTTGGCAGATGCTGGAAGTCATAAAAACATAAAACACTTCAAAGACAATACAGAAGGTTCCCTAGTTTTAGACATTGTGTGTCCTTGCTGCATTGACACTCGAATATGTCATCTTTTCTTGTATAGCCATAAAGCAATTTAATGTCAGCTATTTTTCTAAAATTTACTAGACTGAGGTTAACCTCCTATATTCCAGTTTCCACTGCTAAAACATATACATTTAAGCAGTTACAATAATGCATGTACATTTCTGTTCTTTACCAGTAGGGTACACTGTGGTTATATTTCAAACAGCACTTTGCAAATACCTTCAAGCAGTTTGATATACACATGACATACAATTCAATTATACATCTCGTACTTTGACTAAATTGCATTTTTCTTTATTTTCAAAGGGTTTTAAATTTGTGAAATCACAATATGGTGACATAGCTAACCATCTGGATTTAAAACTATATTTAAGGAAATTAAATTTAAAAATGTTGTATAATAACGAAATTGAAAATAATGGTGGTCAGTACAATGAGTTGGTAAGGAGTAGCACATTTAACCCCCCGCTTCATCCAGTACTTCTAATGTTCCAAAGGATAGTTACAGAAGAATTGTATGATTTATATGTCCAAAATAGATGGCAAACTAAAAATTCTAACTTGACTAGTGAGGAAGGAAGATTATTAGAAGAATTACAGACTCAGGACATTTTTCGCATCATGAAGGTGGATAAAGGTGGGGGAGTAGTTTTATATAATAGAGAGGAATATAATAATGTGATTACTAATATTCTTTTGGACAACAAAACGTATGTACCTGTATCTATTAATGAAATATTGGGTATAGTAGAATTGATTCTTTATTAGAAGAATATCTTATTGAAAACAGAATTGATGACAAGACTTATAAGTTTTTGAAACAGGAATATCCTGTTATTCCCAACATATTTGGAATACCTAAGGTACATAAGTCAATTTCTGAGCCCCCGTTTAGACCAATAGCATCAGCAAAAAATTCAAAGACGCATCCTTTAGCTGTGTATATTGATTATCACACTAAAGATATTATTAGTAGGACCACACATCTGGTAAAAGATTTGTGGGAATTTCTTAGTAAAATTAATGATAATTTATGGAAAGAAGACTGTATGTTTTTGACAATTGATGTTAGGGATCTTTTTACATGTATTCCTAGAAATGAAGGACATGAGTATTTTGGTGATAGTTTGACG
Source organism: Protopterus annectens (assembly GCF_019279795.1). Lineage (NCBI taxonomy): Eukaryota > Metazoa > Chordata > Ceratodontiformes > Protopteridae > Protopterus > Protopterus annectens. The sequence goes on from NC_056734.1 coordinate 752,678,019, forward strand.
AAGTTTTCCACTTTACCTAAGGATAAAATAACTTTAATTTTGGAACTTATGGAAGTAGTATTAGATTCAAATTATATCCATTTTCAAGGAGAATATTACCAACAAATTAGCGGAGTAGCAATGGGTGCGGCATGCGCACCCGTTTTCGCTAATTTAGTTCTTCTTGAATGGGAAAATAGGTATGTGCTTAATTGTCCTTTCTTTTCAAATATTGGACTATATTTAAGATTTTTGGATGACATCTTTGTCTTATGGTATGGAACACCTGATGGCTTAAAAAGTTTTATGTCATATTTGAACTTATGTACATCTTTTTTAAAATTTACACATTTTTGTAATGATGTGAGTATAAACTATTTAGATGTCACTATTTGTAAAACCTCAAAAGGTTTTAAGTCCAATATTTATAGAAAAAACACATGGTGCAATAGCTATTTACATTATTCAAGCAATCATCCCACTTTGCAAAAGCAAAGTAATGTTAATGGTCAGGCAGTGAGGATCGCAAGAATGACCTCTGAATATGGTGATCTCAGGGGTGCTTTAACCTCTTTTGGTAATATGTTTGTTGAAAGGGGTTACCCCATTAATATGATTAAGGAAGTATTAAATGAGGTATACTCAGGGTGGGGTGTTAAATATAAGGCCCTTTTGGGGCAACCATTAATGGGTAGGGCCGAGGTGATAGAAAGAAAAAATTTTAAAGGTTCTTGTATTATACAATATGACACTTTTTCAGATGTGTTCACACAAACTTTGAGTTCACATTGGAATATATTTAAAACTAATAAAGAAGTATTGAATGTGGTTGGAAACAAACCTGTATTTACATATAAAGTTGGTAGAAATTGTAAAAGGACATTTGAACACATTAACACAAATTCTAAAATATTTAGAGCAACTACTGCCTGTGGAAAATGTAATATGTGTTCTATGATTTTTTGTGAACCTACAACAAAGTTAAACAATGGATTAAATAGTTTGGTTAGGTTCTGCAAAGAGAATTGTAAAACTAAAATGGTTGTTTATTTAGCTCTTTGTAAATCATGTTGTGCATTTTACATAGGGAAAACAGAAAGGTCTTTAAAAGAACGTATGTATGAACACCAATATGACATCAAAACAGGCAAAGTTACCAATGCTTTGTATAAGCATAGTTTAATGTGCCCTTTTTTAATGGTTACAGGTTTGGTATCATTGATTTAGTAAAAGAAAATAATTTTAGGGGAAGGGGTAATTTTAAAACTTTTTTGCTTAATAAAGAGCTTAAATGGCAACTTAGGCTGAGGGCGAATATACCACCAGGTCTAAATGAATACATAAGCATCAAATCTATTTTAATAGCCAGAGCTGATTGTATTTGATAAATAACAGCATGTAATATATGTTTAATTTTATTTAATGTTTTTATAACATATATTTTTAAATTTTAACAGTTTGCTGGTCATTATATTCATATTATTATGCAGAAAGCAAGATGTTTGTAATTTAATATGCAATATTATGTAATACTATTTTTTATTGAGAACAGATGTTTAGAATATTTCTTTAAAAATTTATTGGAAAGGTTTATTGGTTAATTGATTGGTAATTATTGTATTAGAAAATATGTATATAACTAGATTCTTGGCACCAGTGCTTTCATCTGAAGAAGTCTGTGTCTCAGATGAAAGCGCTCATTTATTAGCTTTTCAAGTTATTAAAATTGATTGTTGCACTTTATTTGTGGTACTGGACTCCTGTTCGTTTTTGGGTTGTGATGTTATTCCTAAATATTGTTTCATCTGCCCATTATATCATTTAAAAGAGAATTTATTTTAGTGTTACAGACCAGGACTACCATATTGATATTATTATTTCAAATAAAAGGAAAAAAGTCCTTTTAATGTTATAGACCAGGGATACCACACTGTTAATTTAGTTGCTCTGAATACCTTGAGTTTGTACTTTGCTAGCTTTCAGTATGACTTCACATGGTCTTGGGAATGTAGTCACCATCTCAGTTAAGTATAACATTGTACAGTCTGTGTATATGTTGATATGTTGCTCTGTCTTTGCCATAGTTATAAATCAGATTTTTCTGTTTGTCTATTTTTTATACTTGAGATTTGTTTAACAAGGTAAATAAGCAAAGTGAAAGTGAAAAACAATGTCTAATGCCTTTTGGGGAATTCCTTACATATTGCAATGGGTAAGGGTTTCTCACAAATTTTGCAAATAATGGAGCACTTTTAGTAAAACTGGCACAATAACAAAAGTAAAGCATAAGTAAACAATCCAAAGTATACATTTGAAAGAATGACAGTTTGTGTATTTTTGCCTATCTAATGCCATCACTTACTTCGCTTACCTCTTCTTCATTTTTTCACCAGTTTCTTAATCTCCTCTTTAATATTCCTTTAATTTTTTACTGTGAAATCCACATTCCAAAATCTGAGTCCATACCTCTCAACTGTACAGATTTTCGCAGAATGTCCATATTTTTGCCTCATAATTTTGGTCTGTTTCTCAAAAAATTGTGAGTTTCTGGCAAATCACTGGTAAATCATTGAGGTTTGAAGTCAGAAATAATGACAAACCTTTGAGTTTCAGACTTCAAACCCTTCAGAAAGTTAATTTTAATGCAAAACTTGTTGTTCTATCAGCTTTCCAAGTTTGTAAGAGCAATATTTAAAAAGTATCCCTATTTTTGGGGCTTTGTCCCCTATTATTTATGGCTTTGTCCAGATTTTTTGTTTTTAAGAGGTTGAGAGGTATGGACCAGGGTGTTTCATTCTAACTTCCTTTTGTAGACTAAGCCTTTTGCCTAATGATTAGTTTTGACAGCTTTTAGCTTTTTCAAATTAATGACAACTATTAAGCAGTGCATATCTGAAGTGATTCGGTAATTTATATAGGGTTCCATCCATTTGGTCTAAATTATTTTGGTCTAAATTTAGTTTATTGATTTGATTTAAGTAAATTTCATCTAAACTCAATTAGTCTAAATGCATTTGCTGTAATTTCAGATTTTAAGCATTACATCAATGCTTGTTTCATAGACTAATGAATTTTTGACCATGTACATTTAGTTTTGTGCTAGTGTAAGTGAATGCTGTGTTAGAGTCACTTGCACAGCTATAGATATGCTGAAATGTGGGTGTTGTTTGTGAGATCTCATACCGTGGGTTATGAGAGTTTGCTGTTTTCCCCACTGTTGTATAATCCCTGAATTGGAATGTATAATTAGCAGGGGATGTAGAAGGTGCACTGTGGTTTTTTTTCAATTTTTTTGTGATGCTCTGAGTTTTAGATTAAATGGCTTTAGATGTACTGAATTTAGATTAAGTGATTTTAGAAATATCAATATAGACCCACTATAGACCCTTTATAAATAATATATCAATGCACTTCCTCCTTTGCTTGAATAATGTTCTAGCTCACAGTAAAAGCTGTTATCAAACAATGCATTTGTTCATTTAACTTATGTTTTCTTCCCAGCTTTGTTCATCTGTAAATACCCTTCCTTCAAGATGATCTGATGGTACTCTTTTCACTTTACTCCACACAATGTTTTGTGTTCATTCTTAACTAAGGTTTTCCTTAATTTCTTACCTGCTGTAATAGGTAATTCTTTCGGAATCGTTTAATGCCCCCAAATAGTGCTGTTTGGTGATGATTCACTGACAGTACCTCACTCCACGACTAATATACAACTTATCAAGTTATCAAATACATTTAACCAATTCGCACTTACCTCACTTTATGTACAAATGGAAATTATTTGTATATAATAATGGGAGGGTGGAAGTGAAGCCCAGCTGTGTTACCCACAATATCCTTTATTTTTACATGATTAGGTTATATATTTACATTAAGTGACCTAAGTTTAAGTTTAAAAATGCACTCTCTGACTCACTGTGCTGCAGACAAGCTATTTGGTACATCATCATCAGAGGCAGCACTTTCACACTGATATAGTCATGTCAGCTTATTTTGCAAAGAAAAATAAGTTAAGCCGCATGAATGTCAAGGAATTAGAGCACATCTTTTTAAGACTATGAGCTGTTAATGAGCTGCTTCCTATACGCCATGGTTTGATTCCTTCCCTTAGCCTCCATTTGCCTAGTTCTGAACATCATTTAACTAGATGATGCTTCCTGGTCATCCATGAGTATGAATACATGTCCAATGGGATTACCTGATTAATGAATAAACAAGTAATAAATAAATAAAAACATCTAACTTTTTTTATTTTTGTTTTAAATTAGTTTCTTATTGTACAGTGGTAAAAATGACCTCAACATGGGCCTACTTGGGGCAAAAATCCAGAATATATTTAGCCAAGCATACCCAATGAGCCAGCTTTCCACCACCTGCTCTGCTATCATGGTTTGTAAAATAGTGCTTCTTTCTAAATATTTTTTGAACAGGGATGTGTCATTCTTTAACCTCCTAAAAGCTGTGGCATGTCACCTCACCAAGATCTCTTAATATACCACCTCCAGCATTTCACCACTTTGGAGAAAAGACAAATACATTTACTCCATTTCCTGTGAGGTAGTGTGACTTCAGAGGGAGCATACTTAATGATCAGGGGTGTGACTGCAAAAAAAAAAAAAAAAAAAAAAAAAACAATTTTCAGGGTACAAGGGCACAACCCACTGCAAAAATGCCTGAAAATAGAATATGGTGTAAACTTTTTTAAGCAGCAGTCATAAGGCATGATGGGACAGTCTAGGTGGCATGTTCTGCAATAGACAGTTGAAGGTCCAGAAATCAATGCAGACACTCCCAGTAGTTCTGTAATACCTGCCATTATGCCAGATATAACGTAGTGACCCAGTCTTGATTTAGTTTTTTTTTTTTTTATTTAGCTACCTGCAGTGTAGGTATGAGTAATCTGCATGTATTACTTAGCCTATCTTCACTTAGTTCATTAACAATACTTTTCTGTGAGTGTAGTATAGGGTTTAATTAGTTTGATTGCATTCATCACTTGACTATAACCAGACATTCACACCGTCTTTTGATGTGATTGGCAAGCTCCATTTTTTTTTGTCTGCTTTGTAATATACATATAAAATATTTGTGTTATTCACTGTCATTACTTTGTTCTGCATGCCTATGTTTAATTAACTGTTGCTAAAATTATACTTATTTTTATCAGTGAACTTATTCTGTTAATATTCAAAGTGATATGTTATTTTTTATCCAGTTCTGCTCACAAAACACCTTTTACACATTTCTGCTTGTTAACATCTCTTTTTTAATATGTACTACTAAGCTTTTCAATTTAATGAATAAGGAAGATGACATCCACTTTTGTAATTGCCTTGTTGAAGTCATCATGTTAACTTGGTGTATGCTAGGATACCTTCTATACAACGTATTGATAAAAATATATATTTTTAATATTTTTATATTTATTATATAAAAATATATTTGTAGTCTATATGAAGAGAGGCAGTCATGTCTCACAAAATGAAATGCGAGGTATATGGGATAAAGTAAACTGACAAGCAAGAGTTGACTGCATTAACTGCTATTGGCAAACTGTGCACGGTAACTTTTAAAGGTTCCCTTTAGATTTTCTTTAGGATAACAGGAGGTAAATATCCTTGAAGACTCCATTTAATTAATTTGTAGTATGCAGTATAATAATGTTAAGTGGATAAAAAGAAGTCTTTTCATATTATTGAAATATCCATACATATTCCATGACACTATTTTTCAAATTATAAATAACAAGAAAATAAAACCGGAAATGTGGCGTTATTGTGAAGCTGTTTAAAGTTTAGATCAGATTGTTTTGTCATTTTGTACATGCAAGATCAACAGGAATCTAGTTATAAACAAGAAATAGTTGCATAATGGTCCAGGAACACTATCTGTAAAGTCAGAAATATATTTTAAGTTCAAAGAAAAAAGGGTTGGGTTGGGAGGGTGGCCTAATGGTTAAGGTGTTTGCCTTGCAAACACAAGGTGCAGGGCTTGAGTCTCACAAGGGATAATTGGCTAGGTTTAAAATGGCTCGCAGGGGCAGTTAACCTAGTACTAATCTATGAACCTATGAAAGTATAAATGACTTTATAATGTAGACAGTATAAGAAATAGGTATGTACTTCTAGGAATAACAAAGGAAGGTCTGATACATGCTTTTGCTAGAAGCATGCTCTGGACAAGGCAAGTCTTCTGCACAAAACTAGGCTTAGTTGCAGCAATCTACCTGGACATAAGATGAAAGAGAACTTTCTATTCTAAATAGAAGCAGGAGAAAATTACTGTAAAAAATAAGACCAGATACCCTTTTCCTGTTTAAGTTGGTTTGGACCTTGAGACAGCAAATAAAAAGGAATGAAAAATATGGTGAATTCCATAAACAGTGGTCTGTAAAAACACATCCTGCTAAATAACAGATTATAAATGAGAAATTCCACATATACACCTTCCCCTTATAAAAGACTGTCTGCCTAAAATGTTTAAGATGGCTTCCCATATCAAAATACTATAAGCAGAGCACAGAAGCTGCAGTCTGAAGCAGTCCAAATAACCTAATAGGGTTTGCACAGCAGTAGCCATCTGCATATACAGCAAAAAGCAAAGGAGGCACCAGAACACAGCACTAAAAGTCCAAGATTTATTCCAAACAGATAGGTAAGTACTTTCACAGCCAAAGCTGCTTCATCAGACAACTAGAGTGCATCATTACCAACATTTTAAAATAAAAACATCCAATCACAAACCACTATTAATTAAAATCAATAACACTTAAAGACATACAAATAATTATGTTCAAAAACACTCCTTTAAAACTTTATAAAATGCCCATACAGTTACAACAATAGTACATCGTCTTCCCAGTTGTTAGCTAAAATAGGTCTGATAGAAGTTTTATCATTCAGACCCTTCCCCATGTTTGCCCGCATTCTAATTATCCATTCAAGTTCTTTAGTTTCAACTGTATTCCTAGTGGGTCCTCCTCTATTCCCTAACTTAACTACCTCTATAACCATGAACTTGAAAGTATGTAAACTACCTGATGTCATAATATGTTTGGCTAAAGCATTAGTCTCTGCTTTTCTAGAGATACCATAGGAATGTTGTCTCATTCTATCTTGTAGTCTTCGTGTGGTCATTCCAATATAGAATGATTGACAGAACGTACAATAAGCTAAGTAGATGAGATTGGTGGTATTACAATTAGCACTAGCTTTAAAACTCAGTATTTTTACCAGTGTCTGGGTGTTCAAAACTTGCTCTACTATCAATAAGATGACAAAAATTGCAGGTATTAGAGGGAAATGTACCAAGGCGGAACTGTACGACAGGACCTATCCCATCTTTAGGGTTACATAGTAACCTTTTAAGAAATTTTTTATTTTTATATGCATAACTGGGGATTCTCGCCACTATGGATCCCACTTTCTCATTGGATGTAAGTATATTCCAGTTTCTGGAATAAATGTCCTGCAATAACCTAATGTTACTTGCATAGGTTACTGATATCCTCATATAATTATTTTTGGCTGCTCTTTCCTTTCTATGCTGTGAGGGTATGGGGAAATATGGTTTCTCTTCGCTCCCCCTCATCCCAGTTGTATTGGTGGTAACCATTCCAACCTCTTTCATGTTGTATCCCCTGTCCAAAAATCTTTGTTCAAGTACACCTAATTCGTTCAAGAATGTAGAATCATCCGCTATTAACCTTGATGTTCTCAATGCCTGCCCTGTCATGATATCCTTAAGCACATGTCCAGGATGCATACTTTGTCTATGAACAAATGTGTTCCTATAACACTTTTCCTGAAGATTTCAGTAGTGAATTGACCAGTAATTTTTCTCATTACCCTCACATCCAAGAACTCAATGGACTCTGCTGAGCTGTTAGCTGAGAGTCTTAAGAAGTCAGTACTTGTGTTCAGAGCATCTAGGAAGCAAATGAATTCATTCCTACCTCCTTCCCAAAGAAGGAAGACGTCATCCACAAACCTCCTATAAAACAACATTGTCCAGTCTAGAATGTCTGATTATATTGGTTTGTTCCCATTTGGCCATAACCAGGTTGGCGTAGCTATTGGCACATGAAGTGCCCATGGCTACGCCATCCTTTTGTTTATAAATAGTCTGCTCAAACATAAAAATATTGTTCTCAAGAACAATTTCCATCAAGGAACATAGAAGGTCCACCTTGTAATGATTATAAGTACCATCTTTTGTCGAATATTGTCCTAGCAACTCCACTCCTTTCATATTGGGTATAGACGTAAAGGGAGATTCTATATCCATGGCCACCATTAAGCAGTTCTGTGTCGGTGGTATATTTTGTATATGGGCATATAAATCCCTAAGAAAGTGCTCAGTATCCTTTTAAATAGTACTGTTCCTGGCTGGAATAGGTTTGAGATGTATATAGATAGATAGGGGTTCAGTACACCACCCCTTCCCGCTACTATGGGTCTCATTGGTGGTATAGATGGATGTTTATGAATTTTTGGTAGTCCCTGTATAACTGGGATGGTAGGTTCATCTACCAAAAAATAATTGTATAGTCCCATATCAATTTTTCCTAACTGTAAACATTCAAAAAGTTCATTAAAGATCCTACGGGTGCATTGTCTTACTTGCTTAATATCAAGGGGGTATACACCATAGTATTACTAAGCATGACATTCATTGCATTTCTATAAAAGATACCATCCATGATTACCATTGGTCTCTCTTTATCCGCTGGTCTAATACTTAAAGTAGCATCATGGCATAAGTGTTCAAGTGCTTGTTTCTCATTCCAACTCATATTAACAAAATGTTTTGTATGTTTTCTACCATCATACATTGACTATATGTCCCTAATGCAAGCTTTCTCAAATGCCTCAATAACATCAAAAGGAGGGGGTACATAACCACTGGCTTTTCTAAAAATATTAACACTGCTAAAATCATTGTTAATACCATTAAACTGCATTTTCAATGTGACATTTCTAGTAAAAGCTTTGAGTTCAATAATATTTTCAGTCAGTGTCATTTTAGTAGCGGGTATGAAATTCATACCTTTGTTTAAAATATCCATTTCTGTCAAAACACGACTGGAGATATTCCATACTAATGTGGCTCTGTTGTCTGCCACATTTTCTTTATCATTAATGAATTCCCTTCCTCTCTGGATGCTTTCCTTTTCAGGCGTCCTTTCCCTGGTTGTCGTTCGTAAAAATTAGAGCTGCGAATGGGATACGGATTCATAAGCAAACCATTCATACAAAAAGGTAGTGCTGGTGAGCCTATATTCCCTCCAGTAGTAGAAGCAGTTTATTTTCTACGTGCTCCAGTACAAACAACAGATTCTGTGGTAGTATTCACATCAGCTGGTTTGTTGGGACCAATACGTGAAGTAGAAAGCAAATCCTTCGCATTAGGCCCCGTATTAGAATTCAAGCAGTCCGAAGTTAAGGTGAAGCTTAAGGTGGAATGTAGCTAATTGCTATTAGTATTATTATGATCTGATACATTGATAGTTCCATTACTAATAGGCTTTGAATTATTATTATCAAAATATGAAGCTTGGCCACCAACTCGTTCCTCCCTAGGCCAAGCAAAGACTCTACCATTAGAAAAGTCAGCCATATATCATTGCAATTTCTTCTTCTTATGGCCAAGCAGTTGTTTTTCATACACATTAACAGTCTCAATAACGTGTTCCACCTTAAGATCTACAACAGAAGGGGGATACTTATCATAAAGTTCCATCTGTAGTTTTTCTATACCAGATGCTAACGTTTCCTCCTCTGGCTTTAAATATTGTATTAACAGTTTCATATAATTATAGCTCATATCCAGATTGATTTGTTTCCATTGAATCAATAAGTCTTTATATAAATTCCCATAGGTGGGCATATTCAACACCCTTAACCCACGGGGTACAATGCGCAAATTCAGACAAGCCTCAAAGTGGAATCTCTGTAGTTTTAACCTCACTAATTTCCGTGCATCATTTTCAAATTTTTAGATATCTTTTCTTAAAGAATTCAAATCATACTCACAGTCATTTTGGTTTAAAACAGTTGTATTAGGTATGTAGTCCAAAAGTGGATTGTCCAACCAGTTATATTCCCGCTATTCAGCTCAGACATTGGTTCCATACCTTGTACTATAGAAGTACTTTCAGCCATGTCCTTGCACCACCAAAAACAAAGCAAAATACAGCAAAAAATAAATGTAGTGGTGTAGTCTAACTGGTTCTCCAATAAAACGAACATACACAGCAGAAAGCAAAGGAGGCACCAGAACACAGCACTAAAATAATTATTTGTATGTCTCTAAGTGTTATTGATTTTAATTAATAGTGGTTTGTGATTGGATGTTTTTAATTTAAAATGTTGGTAATGATGCACTCTAGTTGTCTGATGAAGTGGCTTTGGCTGTGAAAGCGCTTGCCTATCTGTTTGGAATAAATCTTGGACTTTTAGTGCTGTGTTCTGGTGCCTCCTTTGCTTTTTGCTGTGTATGTTCGTTTTATTGTAGGACCAGTTAGCCTACACCACTACATTTATTTTTTGCTGTAGCCATCTGCATATATTTGAATGGACATTGTTACAAAGAATGGACTATTGAAAGCTTTGAATCTGGCAATTAGATTAAAAACAGATCAAAAACACAGCAATGGGCATATTTTAGACATGGCAAAATATTCTACTCAATTTGTAAATAAATACAAAAAGTATTTATCTAAAAAGAGGAAGATTACAGTCTGATATGAGTAAGCAAGTGACTCTGAGGAGGGCATTTTTTGCTTTACGTCTATCTATATTTACATAAAAAACAACTGCAATGGCATTCTGGCTGTCCCTGTTATAGCTTGGAAAGTGAAAAATTGTAATACCTGCTACTAGGCTATTTTGTTCTGTAATGGAAGACACTTCTTACAAAGGAAAATAAGCTGTTAAGTTTGAACCAGATTAAACGAAGAAATTATACACCTAAATATGCACTGATAGAATAGTGTAAGCTGCAATGTAATGGCCGTCCTCTAGTGCTCGCTACTATATCTGTTTTTAATCTAAGGCACATACATTAAACAGAATAATCTTTGTAATGCAAACATTGCTGTTTAACAATAGGTAGGCAATGGTATAAGATGACTTAAAGAATGAGGTTGGCATGCATAGCCAAATTACGCAGCACAAATCACACAACAGAGAAGAGCAACATACAGGCATGTTGTGATTTATCACTACCACGTAGAAATATTAAACAGTGAGGGGAAACAAGAGCAGGAATAGAAATATGCAAATAAGTTTATAATGACATGCAAATGGATAAGCACAGTCTATTAGGTGTATAATGAGATGCAGTTGAGTGCCCTTAAAAGCAACTTATGATTCATAAAAGTAAGGTGCAGTAAGGGCATAGCAAGTCATGTATCACTATGGGAATTTGTGGAGTTGTAACATGCAATGATGCTAGGAGCAGTGGTGATCAAGATGAAGCACTTATTATCTGAATATGCTGTCACCTCCCACCTGGTAGCACAATGTGGTGGCAGACAGCATGAACAAAAATAATACTGATTGACAGTATATCACCTATCACCGTCTAATTGATCAGCAGCTCGCAGGCTGTTCTGAAGTGGACATAGACATTATACATGCATCGGCTGACATGTATTTCCCATAAAAATAATCAAGAGGAATATATAGACTTCTTATATAGAACACTAAGGTATATATAGCACTTATGCTAGCTGCAGTGCCCTTCCAGATAGTAGACAACTCCTATGAGTTCTGAGTGCCTGTAGTAAGATGCCATTCTCACCACAGTTGAAGTTACCCATATCTGTCTTTTGTGTCCTCCTGAGGATATGTTGACACCTATGGAAAACTAAAGATATAGCTGTAACCCAATACCTTCTGGAGACATTAGTCTACCAATTGCAAACAGTGGATTACCACAATATACTCAACATTACAAGCACCTCTGGTGACATCCACCCAAATCCAGGTCCCCTCTCAGCCAGAAAAACATCTGACCTGCTGATCCTAAATCTCAACATAAAAAGTATTACCAACAAGCTAACAGACCTACATGCATTCATAGCCCACTACAACCCTGATGTACTCATCATTACAGATAGCTGGCTTAAACACAGTATCTAAGATGAAGACTTTCTCCCCACAGCGTATAATACACTTAGATCTGATAGAACAAACAGGAAAGGAGGAGGAGTAGTCATTCTCTTTAAAAACACCCTTGACCTCCAGCTCCTGCGCACCACACCACCCACGTTTCAAAACGCTGAAGTCCTATTTTCTGTCCTATCCATAAGAAACAACAAAAAGATCAATATAATATGCTGCTACATACCACCAGGCAACAATTCACACATAATAAAAGGCATCCTACACTGGACAATGAACAATCTACCTCAGGAAATAATCCTGCTAGGAGACTTTAACATCGACTGGGCAGCCTGTAACTCCAGCAACCCCTTTACACATATTAATCTATATGGGTTCTCTCAACTAACTGAAGAACCAACTAGAATAGATAAGAAAACAAAGAAAGAATCCATAATGGACTGGACACTAACCAACTATCCCAAACAAAACTATACAGTAGGCTGTCTCCCAGATGACCTAAGTGATCATCTTTCCACCTTCCTACTCCACAAACACTCCAATCACCCCAAACCAGTAGTCTACAAACTTGTACGAGACAACAGTAACCTTACCCCACAAGCCTAAATACTGTCCTAAGCCACTGCAACTGAGAACCACTATGGGCACTTGGGTTAGACCAGGCAGTAGACTACTTCAATACTAGTTTCTCTAACATCCTTAACATTCTAGCCCCCAGCAGAAAGAACAGAGTTAAAGCCAACTACGCTCCCTGGCTAAGTAGGGACACTAGAGCCTTTCTAAAAGCCAGAGATAAAGCCTGGAAAATCTGTAAAACTGACAAAACCCCTAGCTCCAGGCAATACTATAAACAGCTTAGAAACAAGGCCAAGACAGAATTGAAAATAAACAAACAAAACTATTTTCTTAGCGCCCAAAGGAAATATTCAAATAATCCACAAAAATTCTGGCATGCCATAAACTCCCTACTAAAGCCAGGCAAAACCACTACTCCAGCACCCAGCTCTACTAACAATACCCTAGACATAGCTTCTCAGTTTAATAGCCATTTTACCAAATCCATCTTAGCCCTGTCCAGTCAAATAACCAAAAACAATCTACCTCAATCACAACCCAACCCACCCCACATCACCCCCCTCTTTCAGCCTATCACCAGTGCCCACCTCAACTATCAAAAAACTCCTCCAAAAACTAAAGCCAACCACCTTGGCAGCTGATAACATACCTGCTGCATACCTAAAAATGGCTAGTGACACCCTATCATATCCTGTCTCCATCCTAATCAACCCCTCCATACTAGAATCCTACATACTCAACCTCTGGAAAGTATCTCACATCATCCCTCTCAATAAAGGAGGTAACTCCTATGAATTCTCCAACTACCAACCTATTGCCATCCTTTGCCCTTTATCCAAAATTCTTGAGAAATGCATATACTTGCAAGTGATGAAATTTCTCAACACACAGAATCTACTATCTACCACACAACATGGTTTCCGTCCACATCACAGCACCACCACCACAGCCCTTCTATCCTTCATTAATCATATAAACCTTCACAGAAATCATAACAAATATGTATCAGCCATTTTCCTCGACCTCTCATAAACATTTGATATGGTCTCCCACTCCATTCTACTAGACTCACTAACATCACTATCCTTCACCTATTCTACTATAGCCTGGTTCAGAAGCTACCTATTTGACAGGCAACAATCAGTTCAGTGGAAAGGAACTCTGTCTCCACAACTTCCAACCACCATAGGGGTCCCACAGGGCTCTATACTGGGCCCACTATTGTTCTCTATTTTCACAAATAATCTCAATAGCTCTATACAACATGCCACACTCATACAAAATGCGGATGATTCAACCCTGATCTGCTCTGCCTCATCCCCCACCACCCTAAATACACTCACTCAATATACCTTTAACTCAGTAAAAAAATGGATATCAGGTATCCAACTGATTTTAAATCCCAAAAAGACACTACTGTTACTATTTACACCTAATAGATAAAAAAACCCTCTCCTTTACCATAACATCTAAGGACAGCACCACCATCTCCCCTTCTAACCACACCAAACTTCTGGGCAATGAAATAGACAATAATCTCCACTTTGATGTTCACATCTCACAAACCATAAAACTAGTACACAAAACCCTAGGCACCCTATACAGGCATAAGTCTTTTATCTCACAAAAAGCAAGAGTCACTCTTGCACAAACTCACCTCCTCTCAACTCTACTATATGCAGCACCAATCTTTACCCAAATCAGACAAGGTGACCTAGACAAACTAGAATCATGCTACAATAAAATAGCAAAGTTTGCTACTAACTCAACCTATAGAACCCATCACTGTACTGCACTAAAAGAACTAAAATGGCTTGAGCTACCACAGCTACTTAACTATCACCAGCTGAGCACAGCCTACAATGTTCTGAAATATCCTGAACCTCCCCCCCCATTATCCAACCTACTTACTGTCTACACTGCAAGCTGGCACCTAAGATCTAGTGAAAAATCTCTCCTCTCCATCACCAAGGCTAACAACAATGCAGGGAAAGCGCTCTACTCCCACAACATTGCCAGAAATTGGAACTCTCTTCCCCTATCCATGTCCACTGCCTCCTCCACATCCATATTCAAAAACTCCCTTCTTAGTACCTGGTTATGCCCTTGTATCACATAACCCTACCCACACTGCTACTAACTCCCCAAACTGCCCTCTGATCACATGCTGGATCTCTGATCCCCTGTAAGTGTGGTCATCTGAAAGAGTACTTTTAACTGTAGAATCTTACTTGATATATTTTCTACTCTCACCAATCTATAACTGACATTGTATTTTTACCTATGTCCTATATCTTCTTTTACCTGAAGTGTTTTATTAACTTCTTGTTATATTACTATGCTCAACATACATGATGTAACCTGTTTTGTGTACTATGCTAGATGTACTGTAACTGACATTGTCTTTTTACCTATGTTCTATATCTTCTTTACCTGAAGTGTTTTATTAATTTATTGTTATATTATTATGCTCAACATACATGATGTAACCTGTTTTGTGTATTATGCTGGATGTATTGTATTTGTATAACTTGATGTCGGAGCTTTTCTCCCCAAGCCTCTGCTGAAAATGGACCTGGTCCAGTCTGAATTTCCCAGTTAACAAATGTAAAATAAAAAATAAATAAAATAAAAGCTTGGACAGTGTGGCACAGCAACTATTGAGCCTAAAAAATGCACTGCTCAGTGTGGAGGTGGGTTTGGCTTTAACAGATCATGTATTGTGAGAGAGAGAGAGAGAGAGAGAGAAATACAGACAAGGCAGGCTAACCAAAAATTCCAAGGTTACGTAGAAACCAATGAGGAGCAGGTGAATCTCAAGGTGTATTGTGGTCAATACCTATTAGAGAAATCAGATTCTTAACCTCTGGGTGAAGAGAAGATACCAAACATGAGTTTCTATGAAGCCACAGAATGCAGTCCAAATGTATCCCTGAAATCTGACATCTGGAAGGTTTTCCTGAAGTCTGATCTGGGAAATGAGCAGATGAAATATTAGTGGAACTTAGTCATGCCTGACTGTTACCGCCCACTGAAAGTACTGGTCACTGTAACTACTACTTTGCTTTGCTGTATGAAGGAATGCTGCAACTATTTTGGTTTGGAAAATCCTGTATGAGGGAATATTGCAACTGTGAAATGAACTCTGGTAAGACTGTTGTGAATGAACTGGATTTTTCTTTCTATTATTTACTGTATTTTGTTGCTAGAAATACATTTTATCTGTCCTTGTAAATACATTTCATCTAAAAAACAAGAAAGCTGTCTCCATGTACAAAGTTCATTGCTGTAAGCACTACAGAATGCTGCAAAAGTGACAGGTGCACAGTAGGTGCCTACTGATATTCTATTCTATGGAAAAAGGGGTACTCCACTGATACCTCAAATCAGTAACAAGGACAAACATGTATGTAATTAGCTTGAGTTGCTACTAAACAGACGCCCACATAGGCAGGACAGATGGGCACCAGTAACACCAGTGAGGGGCGTCCATATAGGGAAAGGATCATAAATACACACACAGCAAAGTACAATTTCCATTAAAAGCACACAGAGATCACAGTCAGACTGAAGCTGGTTTCTCCCTTTCTCTCCAGGTCTCTAATAAGACTCCCCACTGGCACAGCTATATGGTCCAGATCTCAGCCTAGTGGGAAAGCTAAAACCTCCAGCACCCTCTCTGTTCAACCAGTGCTTTGTGTCCCTGCCCAAGTAGCTGACACATACACACTTTGTGATAAGAGTTTATACAACCACACAGACACTCCTGGGGAAGGCTGGCACAGGTTATCCAGCTCTGCCCCACCCTTTTAACCAGACTATACAGTAGAAATCACTGCCACCACCCACCTAATATTTACAAGGGTGTCCAATTATTACTGTGCAATATTATTATTATCCAAATGGCAAGTGTGACCTAACAGTCAAGACTTATTTGGAGTGACTTGGTACAACACTATATACATGCAATGTGCTCTTAGAGCTTAAATTAACTCTACATAAAACAGCCACAATTGAAAGGTTTAAAAATATGTAATAATAAATAATAAAAACACTAGACAATACTTCTTACTACACAGTGCTAGTCAAGAGTTCAGAGATCACAAAGAAATACTTAAAATAATACCGTAGAAAAGTTTTGACATCAACACAGAATATTTACAAATGACAGAATTATCTACAAAATTCTATCTGGCTAAGCTGGCAGACTTTATCTATCTTCACACATCTCCCCGCCCCCTCCCTGAGAGCTCAAGCTGGTTTTTCAAGTGACCCTTAAGAAACATTGCTTGAGAGGGTTAGGTTTATCTGAGTATACCTTACCCCATTCCCTGTCTTGAGAGCCCATCTGCGTTGACATTGCTAATCACACTGTGGTGCTGCACTGACATATCATATGCTTGCAACCCTCGGTTCCATTTTAGCAACTTGGTATTTTGCTGGCTGGCTCTGTTCTTCCTTGTCAGGTCTGTGAGGGGAGCAGCTATGGTACTATAACTGGGGATGAACTTTCTGTAGTACCCTGTTGTCCCTAAGAATGCCCTCATCTGCTTTTTGGTAACAGGTGCAGGCCATGCCTGAATGGCTTCAACTTTGGCAGGTTCTGGCCTGGTCTTACCACTCCTCACTCTATGCCCCAGTTAGGAGGCCTCTGCCATACCCACCTGACATTTGCTGGGCTTAATGGTCAACCCTACCCTCTGTATTCTGCCCAGCACTGTACTGACGTGTTGAAGGTGCTCTTGCCAGGAATGGCTGTAGATGGCAATATCATCTAGGTAAGCAAGGACAAAATCTCCTCCTCCTGCTAGGATATGATCTACCAGCCTCTGGAAAATTGCTGGGGCATTTTTCATCCCAAAGTTCATCTTTGTGAACTCATACAGGCCAAAAGGAGTCACAAAGGCTGACTTCTCTTTAACACTGGGAGTCAAGGGCACCTGCCAGTAACCCTTGGTAGGATCAATGGTTGTAAGATACTTAGCTCCACCCAGCTGCTCTAGGGCCTCATCTGTCCTAGGCATAAGGTAAGCATCTGACTCTGTGTGACTATTTAATTTCCTGTAGTCCACAAAGAACCTGGTGCTTCCATCCTTCTTTGGCACCAGCACCACTGGAGAGGCCCAGGGACTGTTGGACTCTTGGCTCACCCCTAGTTCCGACATCTCCTGTATCTCCTCCCTCAGAGTCTATTTGACTCTCTCAGGCATCCTATAAGGGGCCTGCCTAATAGGCCTTTGGGGTTATGTATCCACCTGGTGCTGCACCAGGTGGGTGCACTCTGGTTTCCCAGTGAACATGTCCCCAAACTCTTATAGCACTGCTTGGATTTCTCGAACTTGGGGAGGAGATAGCTGTTGGGACACCTGATCTCCCTCAGACTCCTCCTGCAATCCACTGCAAATGCTCAGCACAAGGTCCTCCCTATCATGGTAAGGTTTCATCATGTTAACATGGTACAATTTGTCCCCCTGCCTTCTGCCTAGCAGTTCCACCATGTAGTTAACATCACTTACCTTTCTTACCACCTTGTAGGGTCCCTCCCAAGCTGCTTGCAGCTTGTTGTGTCTTACAGGAATGAGAACCATTACCTGCTACCCAACAGCATACTCTCTAACTCGAGCATTCCTGTCATACCACATCTTTTTCTGTTGCTGGGATTCTGCCAGGTTCTCCTGGGCCAAGCCCATGAGTTCCCTGAGCCTTGTCCTGAGGTTTAGGACATATGCCACAACAGACTCCTTGTGTGGTTCACACTCACCTTCCCACTCATCTCGAATTAAATCTAGAGGTCCCCTCACCCTATGCCCATACAACAACTCAAAAGGTGAAAAACCTGTGGATTCCTGTGGAACTTCTCTGTAAGCAAACAACAGATGGGGCAAATATTTGTGCCACTCCCTCTTAAACTGGTCTGCAAATGCCCATAGCATGGACTTGATTGTAGAGTTTAACCTCTCAACGAGACCATTAGTCTTGGTATGGTACAGGGTGGTCTTAAGGTGCTTCACCCCACAGGACATCCACAGACAAGCCAGCAGGTCTGACATGAAATTGGCACCTCTGTCAGTCAGTATTTCTTTTGAGAAACCTACCGTGTTGAAAATCTGTAACAAAGCATATGTCACCTTTTCTGCCTCAATGGAGGACAGAGCCACTGCATCAGGGTATTGTGTAGCATAATCCACTGCCACTAGGATATACTTTTTCCCTGTGTAACTTGGGGTACTCAGAGGCCCCACAATATCTATAGCTACCCTCAGAAATGGCTCCTCAATCACAGCAAAGTCATCAAAGGAGCTCTCACCTTGTCTCCTGTACTGCCTACCTTTTGGCACTGCTCACAGCTCCTGCAGTACCCTGTTACATCTCTGGAAATTTCAGGCTGATAGAAGTTCTGCATAATATATATCTTTGTATGTTTTATGCCCATATGACCTGCAAAGGGAATATCATGGGCTATGCCTAGAAGCGCCAGATGGTAGGCTCTAGGCACTACCAACTGCTGTACCCTCTCACCTTCTAGCCCTCCATCAGGGGTCCACTGTCTATACAGTAACCCTTTGTCCCAGTATACAGATTTCCCCTTCCCTTGAGAATCAAGTGCCTCCCTAGCTACCTGCCTCAGGCCTTGCAATGTAGGGTCTGAGAGCTGAGCCTGTCTCAACTCTCTCTTTGTAACCCTTCCCAGCTCACCTTCCACAGGAAGTCTGGCATCCTCTGACAGTGGTGCCTTGCTATCAGCCTGGGTACTGCTACTCACCTCTACCTTTGCAGTCTCTCTGTCCAAGGGAACATCAGTACCCACAAGCAGCTGTGGCTCGCATTCAGTCTCACTGCTACAGAGTAGCACCCTCCCTGAAGTAACCACCTCATCACCTCACCAGTCCTGGCTACAAATATGTGGTCTCTCTGGGTGTCCCCCAGGCTACCAGACCCACATGCTTGTCTCGAAGCTTGACTGCATGTAACTCCATTAACACATAGTACTGCCTCATCCAAATTCTTCCCTATCAGGACATCTGCAGGATGGTAGTTTGATACCCCTGTTGTCTCAAGGCAACCTACTATTGACATTTTGTCTTTCCCACTTACTGGCTCTCTCACCTTCTGTTCCCCACCTTGCCTCCATGGACATCTGTATGCCACATGGCCCCACTGGTTGCATTCAAAAATTTAACCCTAGGTCCTGGACATGTACCTGGACTAGTGGCTTCCCCTGCTACTGGCAGATTCTGTTGGGGCAGTCTGTGCTTCCCACCATGGGTTCCTTTAGACCCATGAGCAGTACTGCAGGTCCCTTTCCTGTGCAGGGATGCCCTGCTTGCTAGATATAGGTCTCCCTTCTTCCCCAACTCATCTGAAGTACACATTATCTATCAGCTAACCAGATTCTCATAGGTTCATAGATTAGTACTAAGCTAACTGCCCTTGTGAGCCATTTTAAGCCTAGCCAATTATCCCTTGGGAGACTCAAACCCTGCACCTTGTGTTTGTAAGGCAAACACCTTAACCATTAGGCCACCCTCCCCCCTCCTTAGGCAAAGTGCTAAGGGCTTATTCCCTCACCAGAAGGTCTGCCAGCCCTTAAAAAGTGGTGACCTGTCATCCACTCACCCACCTATGAAAATAAGTGCTCAGATCAGTAACATATTCACACACACTTTCATCTGCCTTGCGTCTATGCTCACGAAACATTTTCATATAAGTTTCAGATGTTAGCTTAAACAATTTTAACAAGTGATTTTTAACAGCAGTATAATCAAAATAATCACAATCAGCAAGTTTAGACAACACAGTCACAGCTATACCATGGAGTAAGGGGGTCAGGAACCATACCCACAGCCTTTGGTCAGCATCATACTGTTTACATACCCTCTAAAACACATGAATGAAACTATCAAAATTATCCCCCTCTTTAAACTGCAGAAGACATTTACTGACCTTTTGTGCTTCTGGGGTCCAGTTATTCCCTTCCCCATTACCTCCATGACTCTGGTGAAGAATCAGCATCTCCTTCTCATGCTGCCTCTGCCTCTCCTTTTCCTTAGCTTCCAGGCATTGCAGTTTCTCATTCTCCTCAGTCTGCAGACGTCTCATACTCTCAGCTGCTTCTATTTCCCAATGCCTGGCCTCCAGCTTTAGTCTCTTTAGCACCAGATGGATTTTTAAGTCCTCGGCAGAAAGGTTGAGCTGCCCATTCCCTGAGTGTGGTATATCTCTACTGCCAGTCTGATCGTCCTGGTTGCTGTTTTCTGCTGCAGCTTTGACCAAAGCTACAACCATGTCTGCATTATCATCTTTCCATGCACCAGTCCCCTAGCCTGGCACATCTCAGCCAGCTGGCTCCTAGACAGCTTTCCGTACTCCTCTGCTGACACGCTGCCTGCTCTCCCTGACTAACTAAGCTAGCAAAAGAAATAAAACAATTGTGATCTGAACTCTGAGTATTCACTGCATAGCTGATTTAGAGTACAAAACACATTCAGTGATCACTGTTCACAAGCTACAGGAATTCACTCTACCCACACCACTACAGGCCAATTAGTATTTGCCAACCAATTAATATGTGGTGTGGATATGCCACCATTGCCAGCAATTAATATGTGATGCCTGTGCCCTGGCCCATCAATCAAGGAGCCTTAGTCCTCACCACTAACACCAGTGAGGAGTGTTCATATAGGGAAAGGATAATAAATACACACACAATAAAGTACAAATTCCCTTAAGAGCACACAGAGCTCAAAGTCAGTCTGGGGCTGGTTTCTCCCTTGCTCTCCATGTCCCCAATAAGACTTCCCACTGGCACAGCTGTAGGGTCCAAATCTCAGCCTAGTGGACAAGTTAAAACCTACAGCACCCTCTCTGTCCAACCAGTGATTTGTGTCCCTGCCCAAGTAGCCAACAGACACACACTTTGAGATAAGAGTTTATACAACCACACAGACACTCCTGGGATAGGCTGGCACAGGTTCTCCAGCTGTGCTACATTTACCCACACTATATGGTAGAAATCACTAACACCACCCAGCTAATATTTATTAGCTACTCAAAGGCCCTTAAAAGGATGTGCAATTATTACTGTACAATACTATTATCCAAATGGTAAGCGTGACCTAACAGTCAAGACTTATTTGGAGTGACTTGGTATAGCATCACTATGTACATGCAATGTACTCTTAGAGCTTAAATTAACTCTACATAAAACAGCCACAGTTGAAAGGTTTAAAACTATTTAATAATAAATAATAAAAACACAAGACAATCCTTCTTACTACACCGTGCTAGTCAAGAGTTCAACGATAGCAGAGAAATACTTAATATAATATCATAGAAAAGTTCTGACATCAACACAGAAAAACACTTAGTCTAATCTTCCTAATTCCTAGCTATTTTTAAGAGAAAACACAGTTCTACATAACTTACACATAGAGCAAAGCAGTGCTTGTGATGTTGAATGGTCTCAAGACAAAATGCTCAGAACTCTCTGATCTCTCTCTTTAAATTGATAACACAGAGCTGCTTCACATGACAGCATTATTCACACTTCTCTGGTGTTTCCAGGATAACAGAAACTACATTTACATTCTTTATACCTGTTCAGAAACCAGAGCAATAAAGGACATTTATACATGCAAATTCTAGCCATTAACTCTGGTCTTAAAACAATAGGCAGGATGCCTCCATCTAGACATATAGACTCCAAATTTTAACATCAAAGGCAGTCATAAAATGCTTGACTTAGCTTTCTTACAGCAGAGTGCACTGTTGTTACATTTTTGCAGTTCAATATCCAATGCAGTCTTTTCACATTTAAGAGAACAAGCCTGAGGTTTACATTAATATTTACAAATGACAGAATTATCTACAAAATTGTATCTGGCTAGGCTGGCAGCCTTCACCTATCTTCACAGTTGGCTTATGGACTATGGTGTTGAAGCCACCCATGGAGAGGCCCACTACAGATGTCCTCACAGCATACACACACAGCATGTCTGTTTACAACATACAGGATACAGCAAGGATAAGCAGTCCTGATAGTGGGCTACCCTCTCACCTCTACATCTACATGTATTATGTGTGGGTATACACAGTTAGTTGGAGTTAACCATAGTACAGGTTACTCTACATACCTACACACTGGTCTAAGGCAATGTCTCACATGTACAACACAGCTGTGAAATTCATTTTACCACACAACTACAGAACACTTCACATCCGCTCTGTACTGTATCTTCTTTAAACTATGCTACTCTGTTGCAAAACACTTGCTTCACTCATCTGTATTGGTGTTGCTTCTCTTTTTTCAGTGGCATTTAAAGTGGTGACATATTTGCTTCAGCTGCAAGTATATAACAGTATACATTCTTGAAACAAGCCCTTGTGCAAAACATAATGTTTGACATTTGAGGAGGTTATCAGATTCAAATGCACTCTTCATGTCTGTGAACATAGTGTCTAGTCAGCTAAAGAACAGACAGTATCAATGTGTTAAACCTTTTGGAAATCCAGGCTGTGATAGTGATGGTAGATTAAACGCATTTATATGCTCAGGCAGCATTCATGGAGCATGTTTTCAAGCATTTTAGTTACTGCATTCAGGTTGAAAATGGGCCTATAATTTTGAGAGGAGGAAGAGGATGTGATTTCTGGAAAAGGCATGGTTGTGACATGTTTGAATTGTGGTGGAATTATTCCTTTAGTAATACAAGCCAAAGAGAACTATAATAGCTTTTTGACAATACAATGGCTGACACTGTTATGAATTTTGAATATAAGGAGTGTGATTTGGGGCTGTGTTTAGTTGCAAGGGTCTTCAATTGTATTTTGTCTAATTTACAGGCAATTAAGTAGCAGCAGTATGAGCCTTGGGATAAAGCAGGTAGAGGGTAAGAATTATTGGTGATAAGTGCACATTAAGATTGAAAAATGGCAATATACTACTGAGGTGCTGATGAGTATATGGGCTGCTCAATTTCTACACTGTAGATTATGGTCCAAGTTTGAGTTTGTTGAGGTCTTATGACTGCCTACAGTATACTTAATAGTCCTCTAAACAGCTTTGAATTTATTTATTTTTACTTATTTTACATTTGTTGACAGGGATAGTCCAGCTGGATATATGTCCATTTTCAGCGGAGGCCTGGCGAGAAAACCTCCAGATAACACAGATAGAACATAACAGATATGAGTCAAACATATTTACAAAGCCCTCTAGTAGGTACTCACAATATACACAGTGTGTAACAGTATACAAAAACAACAGGTTGCAGTAACCTATTATGAGCAAGAGATGCGTACAATATTAATTTAAATAAGGCATTGAATAAGTAGTGGTTAATCAGTGTTAGTACAGGGACAAAGCCAATGCTCTTTAAAATACTGTTTGAGGCCTTTTTTGAAGAGACTTAAAGAAGGTTCGAGGGTAAGGTTAGATGGAAGTGAATTCCAAGTTTTACCAACAACGTTAGCAAACAGGGAGTCGCCAGCTGAGTTAATGGCTTTGTGGGTTTGAACCAACAGTTTATTGGATGATCGTAGTTGCCTTGATTTACTGTATGGCTTTATGATATTTTTGAGTGCCGAAGTATTTTCAGGGTGATACAGAATTTTGTGTGCTACTATAAGCTGATTGAACAGAAGTAGGCTAAGCAGTTCTAGCCACCCAAGAAGACTGAGGTTTTGACAGTGATGTGTCCTATATGTTGAGCATATGGCAAATCTTTCAATATGGTTGTAACAGTGAGAGAGCTTACTAAGTTCAGTTTTGCTCAAATTGGAGAGTATGGGGGAGGCATATAGAAGGGTAGGGAGTAGGTGTGAGCGGGCAATGGCAGTCCTAGCTAATGGAGTTAGAAAAGGTTTGTTTCTATATAATGATCCAAGCTTCTTATTAATGTTTTTTTATAGTTTTATTGATATGCAGATCAAATTTGAGATTATTATCCACTATCACTCCTAAAAGCTTAGTATGGTCATCTGGAGAGATAGAGGTACTGTTGCTGGATGTTATGGAAAAGGAAATGGGGTGGATCTCTTGGTGGGGGTAAACAGGAGCAGTTTAGTTTTGTTGGGATTTAACAACAAACAGTGATTATAGAGCCAATTTTCAACTGTGTTAATTGTGTTTTGTGTTAAGGTTTGCAGGTCTAAAGGAGAGTAGGCCATACAGATCAATGTGGAATTGTCTGCATATTGAATGGAGGTTGTATCAGGGATGGCAGTATGAAGATTGTTGATGAAGATAGAAAAGAGTAGAGGACCTAGAATAGAGCCCTGAGGGACACCAAGGGTGAGAGGTAGCAAGGTGGACAGTTTTCTCTGCCATAATACAGCCTGCTGTCTGCCATTCGGATAGGATAGGAACCACTGAATAGCATGGTTATCTAGGGAGATGGATTTTTGGGAATGGGTGAGTAATTTGTGGTTGGCCATATCAAAGGCCTTCGACACGTCTAGAAATAGGGCCGAAGATAGCCTGTTGTTGTTCCTATTTTGGAATATGGTATTTGTTAAAGAAAGGAGGGCAGAGGTAGTGCTGTGATATGGCCTAAAGCCATGTTGAGAGTTGGCAAGCAGACTGTTCTGAATGAGATAGTCCATAAGCTGCTTATGAATGCACTTCTCCATTAATTTGGCTAGTGGTGAGAGAATGGCAATGGGTCTGTAGCTGGACAGTTCTGTTGAACTTCCACCTTTGTGGAGTGGGATAACATGGGGTATTTTTCAGATTGAGGGGATAGCTCTATCAGTTAGTGTTCTATTGATTGGATACTGGACATAATAGTCTGTTTCCCCCAAGAAGCATAAAGGCTGTCTTTTTACTGTTAAAGAAATTCACAAAAACTATTTGTGGCAGGTTTTCTTGAGCCATTTGGGTGAAGACATGAACTACTGCAGTTTGGAGGATCGTTTAAAGCCTGTGCTAAATGAAACATGACGCTAAATGAAGGGGACAGATTCCTTTATTCTCCCCTTGCTTATTACTGCTCCTTGGTTACCTTTAAAAAGAGGCCCTTGTTCCTTCATGGGTCACCTGGTTAGCAAAAGAATAAAATAAAAAAAAAGAAAGAAAATAAAATGAATAGAAAGGTAAAGCACATAAAATATGCAATGAGCAAGTATGAAATCAAAGGATATTGCATTGTTCAACTAATTAACAATTCTTTCTGTTCTTTGTGCAGCTGGAATTCTGGTATCAGTACAGAGGTAAGTGAGTTCTGCATACTCAGTGTATCTATATATTTATTTTTGTTTGCCTATCTACTTATTTGTTAGTTTGCTCATTTGCTGAAGTAGATAAGTTAAATGATCCTTCACAGAACCTTTTCAGCCATATATGGGCAGCAAGGGTAAGGATAATTGTGTGAGTGTATAGCTCCAGGATTGCTCTACAGTAGATAAAGAGTGAATTCATCACTTCCCTCGTTTCGCAGTCTTACACAGAAAATTAGCTAGCAATGTGTGACCGGATGATTTTTCAATCAGCTGTACTGACTTTTTTTTCTGTGAAATCTGACCATCTAAATGATATTCATAGAGAAAGATATACAGAGATACCTACATTATATCAACAGTTTGTTTTTGTTGAATCATGAAAGTGCTGGTACGTTTCATCAAAAGCCATGTGTTTGAAAAATGTTGTCTTCTTTTCTTTTTTTGATAGATTGCAGAAAAGTGAGTACTGGAAACATTTACTTTTTTCCCCTCTGTAGTGCAGTCTCAGAGTTGGTATAAATAATAATTAGCAGGGAGTGTGGGGGCTGTTTTTGATGTATTGCTTTGCAAACCTATGCACATGGCCATCATGCAAACTCCACACAGATGGTAGCTGGGGCTCAGGCTTAGATCAAAGATCCCAGTGTTATAAAGCAGAGGCCTTAACTACTGAGACTATAAATTCTTGGTGATGGTATCAGGCTGACTGTTCTATAACATTTGCATACTGATTAAGTGGAGTGTTCTGTTTTGGCATAGGAAGATGGAGCAAATTTAGGAAACAGCTGGCATCAGAGACCAATGAATAATCACAAGTCAGTCCAAATATAGAGAGCCTCAAATATTCCCATGGTGAGGGGGTCAAGGTCTCCAGTGTCTTGGGACAGTAAGTCTTGCACCCACTGGAGGATGTTTCATAAGGGCCACATCACCCCTCTGTCGCAATCTTTGCCATAGTCACCACAAGGTCATGGATGTTGGCTTTACGGAATGCCACATGCAGGGTAACCACAGACATGGATCCACTGTTCCCACCCTGTGAAGAGGTCTTTGGGTGGGTAGGGGGTATCCGGCATCCTTCCAATACTTTAGTTGGCTATAGTAGAAATGTTCCAGAGATGTCTGAACCTGCAGAAAACAAAAATAGAAAGCAAAAATAAAATTAGAGAGAGAAAGAGAGAGAGAGAAAAAAAAACAGATGAGCAGATGGAGACAAAAAAAAAACCTCAAAATGTTAAATAGCAAATGCATTTTATTTCAATGAGACAAAAATCAGAACAGTAACATTTTTATTCAGTAATGTTAAACTGTCAGAAATTAAATATATTTTGAATTTAGTAACTTCATCAGTAAATAGTGACAAGTAATAGTTCTGTTTCATGTCTATTTTCACCTAAAACTAATTCATCTTTGTAACAGTTAATTTTCTTTACCATGACTGAATATACGAATTTCTGTAATGAAATTGCATAACTCTTCTGTGATTAAGTACTTTAAAAGCAAATAGTAAAAATTACTGATTCAGGTTGAATATCTACAAATACAAATATAATTTGTTGCCTTTGTCCTAAAAAAATATAAAAAAAAAAAAAATAAGTAAATAAATAAGTAAAAAATATTGCAGTCATTCTGTTAGTAACGTTCCAAAGATTTAAGTTTTAAAACTGGAGCTATACTAATCATGTCGTTCAAGCCGAGGTGCCTGTAGGAATAAAGATTATTCTGTAACAGGGAGATACAACTGTCAGACAGCAGGAATTATTTACGAAACTAGATTTCAACATTGTGAGGCTTATTATATAGGAAAAACTGAGCAAAAGCTGCATACCGCATTTACGAGCATGTTTATGAAATCAGAAAGAAAAAAATCACCAATGCCCTTTATAGGCATCTTATGATGAATGAAACACATGACTTTAAGTTTAGTGTATTAGAGAAGGTGTAGAAGTGTCTGAGGGGTGGTCCATGGTCAATTTTCTTGGAGCAACAGGAGCTTATTTGGCAGATCAAGCTGGAAGCCTACACAATCTATTTGTATTTGTATATATTCCCTTTGTTATGGTGTGTATATGCCTTTAAATTTCTGACTTCAGCTTTCTGGTTGATGTAATGGATTGTGGGTGTGTTTCTAATTTCATGGAGGGAGATTTAAACAGTTCTGTTTGGATTTTTAAATGTATTTGAAGACGTTTTTGATGTACAAAAATGAAAGCGCTTATACTTTAAAGGATTAAAGCTGATTTTACAAGAAAACTCTTTGGTTGGATGTCTCATTCTCCATGGTCCTGTGGACTGTGTTTTTTTTTTTTGCTGCTTTGTTTGCTGGGTCTGCCCTTTTCAACAATTTATCCAATAAATCCTGTCATTGGAGCAACTCAGCATCAAACTCACAAACTAGCACTTATTCTTGATCACTGGGGCTGTCACCCACACCATTGCTGAGGGACACTGTATATGATACCTTCCGAACATACCTCTCAAACTCTTATCACAAGAATTCTGGACAAAGCCAACTGGGGGGTCAAGAGTTTAAATTACAAAAATAATTTAAGGATTGCTCCTATAAACTTAGAAAGTTGATAGGAACACAGGTTTTGCATTACCATGCATTCTCTGAAGTATATGAAGTGTTAAGGTACCAAATAACTTTCAGTTAAGACAGTTCAGCAGAGAATAACAATCTGCTTGATTGCACAAAAAGATGCATTTTGGAGACTAGAATCAAGATCCCTTCTCCTTAACCTACAAGAATCAACATATTTTATACATTTTTTCATTAAAAGTAACACTATTGTAATAATTGTAAAAGTGCCACTGAGCAATTAAAAATGAAACTACAACATTCATTTTGCTGACCAAAATCTCCTGACCACTTGTTTATAACATTCCATATTAGGAATTAATTCCAAATCCCATGATACGAGTTTCTCCTCGGAACAAATCGTATACCTTTCTAATACTTTTCTAAGCCTGTCAGTACTTGCTAATATTAGACTAGAAGCAAAATACAGTCTGAATACTGTAAATAATCATCAGTAATACATTCAATATTATGTATATGTTATATTGTGCTCAATTTCTCCTGATCCTTTATATAGTTTATCATATATTTTACTAAAACCTTGCAACTCTTTATCTTCATCTTCTACTGAACTATGATTTGTAATAACAGTGGTCAGTGGTACAGTTTCAGTTTATTTATGTGTTGATCAACATTCTCTCTGGATTTTAAAATGCATGCTTTAAGCATTAAAAGAAGAAAGCCTAGCATAATTATTATAATAACACAAAAAATAAATAAATAAAATCCCTCCTCCCCATCCAGAGAAAGGGTTGGTTAACAATGCCCATTGAGAACTATCAGCTTCTTTGACATGTGAATATTCAGCAGCTTTCTGAATTATTTCTAGGTCAGTATGGATACTACTGATGTTGTGAATGAAAGAGCAGCAGTCCGTTTCAATGAATGCAGATGTATCCCTATAGACAGAAGGCTAAAGTCAAGTGCCATGTGATTCTGTAGCTCCACACTGCACAGTGCAGTCAGTTCTTGGGTTATCTAATTAATAGACTCAGAAGTGGAATTACTTACTGTTTCCAGGAGCTTAGATAATTTCCTAAGGTCCCAGATAGATTTCACATAAGCTTGTATAATGCCTGCTCCAGAAATTATCACATCACCAAAATCCATGTGGGCAAGCCCCCTTTAAAAGCAATTTGTTGCACAGTATTATGATATACCAGGAGGCATCTATTTTACCAGCTGGGTTAGGAATGTCTTTAGTGTCTCTCTTGTAATGAACATTATGAATCTTTCATTCTGGTAAAGCAGCTGTATGTTGAATAGCTGGAATAACACAACCAATATAATAACAACCAGACTAGTCTGTAGGTAACCAGGGATAAGCTAGATTTCCACAAATATAATAATATTCATCTAATGCTACCATGCAATGTCTTCCTGCCCCATCAGTGGCATAGCTATTGTTTGTGCTGCTTGGGGTGGACTTTGAGTTTGGCCTCTGGTCTAAGACCACACCCCTCATAGGTTCATAGGTTCATAGATTAGTACTAAGCTAACTGCCCTTGTGAGACATTTTAAGCCTAGCCAATTATCCCTTGTGAGACTCAAACCCTGCACCTTGTGTTTGTAAGGCAAACACCTTAACCATTAGGCCACCCTCCCACGACATATTTTATGAGGCACAGACAAAAATACAGCATTGCCACTTATCCATTTTTTCCAGCTATCCAGAAATCAAACCAATTGTCTGGAAGTCTGCTGCCTATAACCCTGCCCATTTTCCACCCATTACCCGTCCACTCTCTAACCATTTTCTGATGTCACTGTGATGTCACCTGATAGGGGACTCCCTCTTTTTCCATTCCTGGTGCCTTCTTTCTGCTGATTTACTATGCTTATCTGTAGAAAAAAGTATAGTAAATCCACAGGTTTAATAAACTCCGATAGTCTGTTTCTTTTTTTGAAAGAGAAAACAAGAGTTTGTACAGTGTTTTTCAGACTTCCAGACAATTGGTTTGATTTCTGGATAGCTGGAAAAAATGGATAAGTGGCAATGCTGTATTTTTGTCTGTGCCTCATAAAATATGTCATTTTCGTGCAAATCACGGAGGACTGAAGTCACTAAATAATTACACATATTTGAATTTCATGCTTCAAATCCTTGAGAAAATGTATGCTAACACAAATCCTGTTATTCTAGCAAGCAACATTCATTGTAAGGGCATGAAAACCCACATTCATTTTGCATCTGGCCAGTGGAGGACTAAGCTTACCTCTTGGCTGTTTTCAAACCATAGACTCCTTACACATTTTTAGGGCCATGTATACATGTATGCATTCGTTGATTCACCTTCCTGATTGTATTAAATTATATTCGTTGTAGAATACAGCACCACTTGTTAGAATGTGTTTTAAATTTGTAGTTTTGAACAGTCTTCTAGTAAGCAATGAAACAAAATGTATGAACCAATAATGACAAAACTACCTATTTCAGAAAATTTCAACAATAAAAGGCCACTCAAACTTCTGTCATTACAATCCACCATTATCAGTAAATGAGCAAATCAATGCAGAAGTAAGTCATATAAATAATTCCACATTAAAGGGATCTGTAACTAATGAAGAGGTTGCTGCTAGCAAACAACTTTATAGTTCATTGTTTCATCTACAAATAAAGTACCCGTTACCCTCGACAAATAAATTGCCAATGTTACATTAAAAAAATGGTAAGCTAATAATATTGCAATAAGGAATGGATGGCAAATGATAACAGGTTCATAGTTACTAGGCAACTCTTCCAAAGGAGGACATTCACAGGACTGCAGCATCCGCTCCCTTTAAAGTACAACACAGTGATCCATGTGCCTACTGTGAGAGTAGAACGCACAACCTTCTGCATCAAAAGCAAGTATACTACCTGTTGTGCTACTAACAATGCAAACAACTTAGCATAAGCAGCACTAAACTCCTCTTCCCCTGAAGCTCTCAGCTCCTTGTAAAATCCATTTCACACTCAACTAAATCTTTCAACTTTGCAGCACAAGAAATCTGGAAAAAGGCAAAATGTATTTGGGGGGGGGGGCAAGGCCCCAAAAACCAAGGACACATTTTAAATATTGCTTGTATAATCTTAGATAGTTGCTAAAATAAAGTGTTTTGTGTTACCATGTGTTTCATGAGAGATAGGAAGACTGAAATTTAAAGGACTATCATTATTTAGTGAATTCAGTTCTCACTGATTTGCCAGAAAACCACAAATTTTAAGAGGAACAGACCAAAAGTATGAGCCAAGTAATCTGAATAGCTGAAAGCTATTGACTCAACTCCCTGAATCAGAAGTGGTGGTATAGGGAGAGAATTCAGATTCTTGATTCTTTTACCTAAGGTACAGGGTTTGAGCCTGAATAGCACTAACCACCAAGGTATACCTAACTGGGGTATTTTATATACACACACTAATAAAACTGTTGCATGATGAATCAGTAAACTCTCCTTTCCATAAGGAAGCAGCACTCGGAGGGGGGGGGTCAACATAACTCTTGGGCACAAATGTGATCACACATACTTATAGGAGAGCTAGTATTAACATCTGTATGCTTTCCATGTTAGGGTGCGACACATGGGTCCTCCTTTAACCACGTCCTTAAAGAAGACAAAATCTGTGTTGATTATTTTTTTTCCCCCAAGAGATAGGTCTTGCAGCTGTAAATGTGGGGGGGGGTTTGCTCCCTCCCCCTCACTCTATGGTTCTGGCACCTTTGTATTGTATCCAATCAGCAAGGAAATTTTAAATAGCTCTGCACTCAGTGCTTGATTGCAGAATTGTACTCTCAATCAAAGGGCTGGAAAACAAAAACGCTGATGTTCCCAGTGTGTTTAGAAAGACATGGAAGAGCTTCAAAATAAATGAAAACAAGTAGATGACAAGAGTAAGACAAGAACATAAAGTTTCCCCTCTTTCATTATACAAATGGCATGTATTGTGTCCACCCAGAAAAGGGTTTTAAATAGCCTGCACACAAGATGTTCTGTACAGCACACTGAAGTTTATTTAAAAGTGCCGCCCAGGGTAGACCACCCCTCTCACCACCACCACCCCCCAGCTACCCCACTGAGTCCCATCATAAATATTCTAAGTAAAATAAAAAAATTGCAAGTATTAATTCTGACAAAAAGTGTTCCATTTTGTGATAGCAAACATATGTTTTAGCAGTTATTGCTAGATAAAGTGGCATTACAGTAAACGGGGTAGAAACATGTTTATTCCTCTGATTTTTTTAAGCAAGAAAAATAAGGCAAAATGCAGTATGAAGCTCAGAATCCATCACTGATATAGGACTCAGTGGATTACCCCCATCATGTACAGTAGGAATATGTATCAATCACTGGTATAGGAATCAATGGATTACCCCCATCATATACAGTAGGAATATGTATCAGACACTAGTATAGGAATCAATGGATTACCCCCATCATATACAGTAGGAATATGTATCAGACACTGGTATAGGAATCAGTGGCTTGCCCGCATCTTGTACAGTAGGAATATGTATCAGCCACTGGTATAGGAATTAATAGATTACACCTATCATGTACAATAGAAATATGTATCAGACACTAGTATAGGAATCAATGGATTACCCCCATCATATACAGTAGGAATATGTATCAGACACTGGTACAGGAATTAATAGATTACACCTATCATGTACAATAGAAATATGTATCAGACACTAGTATAGGAATCAATGGATTACCCCCATCATATACAGTAGGAATATGTATCAGACACTGGTATAGGAATCAGTGGCTTGCCCGCATCTTGTACAGTAGGAATATGTATCAGCCACTGGTATAGGAATTAATGGATTACACCTATCATGTACAATAGAAATATGTATCAGACACTAGTATAGGAAGCAATGGATTACCCCCATCATATACAGTAGGAATAAGTATCAGACACTGGTATAGGACTTAATGGATTACCCCCATCATATACAGCAGGAATAAGTTTCAGACACTGGTACAGGAATTAATGGATTACCTCCATCATGTACAGTAGGAATATGTGCACAAATCTAGTACTTGCTAACACTGAGAGTCTGTGCATAAGTATGTAAGGCAGCAGAAAAAGTATTAAATTTAGGATGCCACTCAAGTGCTCTCAGTTCATTTCTAACCAAACACCTGTCTCTGTTTTTAGCAAAGCATGTGTGTAAGAAATTATTCAGTACTTACAGTTCCAATGGTTGCAGAGGACGAAGCACTTATAGTTCCAGGTGGCAAGAGCAGGTGAAACAAAATGAAACTAGCCTCAGAAACAAAGGGAAACCACAAAGCCTTCTTCAGGTACATCAGGAACCTCCATGTCAAAGCCCAGGTTTTTTCTGAATTAGTACTCAACGGTACCACTTACACTGATTCTGTTGTCTTAGCCAACCTGCTGGCTTCAGCGCAAACTTTACCCCCTGTCCCCCCAAAGGCCCATTCGACATCCCTGATATTTGTCCCACACCTCACATCTCCTTAGATCAAGTGTTAAAGGCCCTATCCAAGGCAAAGAATGCAGCTTCCATGGAACCTGATAGTATCCCAGGCTGTATTCTGCACTATCTCCATCAAGAACTAGCTTCACCACTGAGCACCCTATTCAACCACAGCCTAAGTACAGGCTTCATTCCAGCAGAGTGGATAACTGCCATTGTCATCCCCTTGCACAAAGGTGGTGCCACTACTGACCCTGAAAACTATTGCTCCATTAGCTTGACAAGTCTGATTTGTAAAGCCATGGAGCATATTATTATGGACCTCATAAACAAGGACATAGGCACTCTCCAAGCAATTGACCCCACCCATTTCAGATTCATCAAAGGCAGAGCTTGCCTCTTGAACCTGGTTGACTTTTATGAGACTGTCACCAAGGCCCCGGATGAGGGAAAGTCAGTACATACATCTTACCTTGACTTGGCCAAAGCTTTTGACACAATCCCCCCACTCGGGCATCATCGAAAAGACAACACAACTTGATGTAAATCACTATCTCATGAAGTGGACAGCCAAATGGCTCACTGATAGGACCCACAAGGTCAAAATAGATGCCTCCATCTCTGACAACAGACCTGTCATTAGTGGTGTTCCCCAGGGATCTGTCTTGGGATCCCTACTGTTTGGCATATACTTCTCAGAGGTCCAGACAGAGACAAAAGGCTTGTAGCTGGCCAAGTTTGTGAACGACTGTAAGTTGGGTGCTGTCATTGACTCCCCAAATGATGGTAACATACTACAAGAGGGTCTCACAGTAACAAATGACTTGTGCCAAAGTCATGGCCTTAAGTTAAATGCAAAAAAAGTATTATCATATCATTCGGCAAAAACACAGCCTCTACTGATTACCACATCAACGGCAACTGCCTAAGTATACAACCTGTGGTGAGAGACCTGGGTACACAGATTAACAATAATCTCACATCTGACCATCATGTAGTGGCAGTGGTCAGAAAAGCCTTTTACTTGGTTCATCTCAAAGGGATTGCATCCAGAAAAAAGGAGCTTATTACCTCTCTGTACTCCTCCCTCATTAGGCCAATAATTGAGTACAGCGCCCCGTTTGGTATGTACCTCTCCAAAGACCTGCACCAGCTGAAAAGGCCACAGAAATATCTCACAAAGAGAATCCATGGCCTCCAACACCTGCCCTTTCTGGACAGGCTCAAATCACTATCACTCTACTCAGTATCATACAGATTGCTTGCAGGCAATCTGTATCTCGCCTACAAGGCAATCTTGGACCCTGCCCTACTAGAGATGCTCCATATACATAAGTCTAACATGTCGCATATTACCCGCTCGACATGCTTAAATCTAATATGCAACATTACCAAAACCTGCTGGAGTGATAGGTTTGCCTCCCAGAGGCTGCCCCATCTCTGGAATAGACTTCCCATACACGTCAAACAGAGTACATCACAGACCCTCTTCAAGTGCAACCTTGATCAGTGGATGGGAAACCACAAATTTGTCCTAGGGGGTTCCACCTGTGTCCCTCATTGATTGAGGAGACAGCTGCTGACTGAGGTTTCTGTTTTGGGGATAAACATTTGGTTAGGCTTGTAAGGACCCCATGGCCATTAGTCTAGTAACCTCCTATGATCCTTTGAAAAACACAGTAATAGCAGTGATGATTATTCCCCAAGAAAAATAAGCATGTTGGGGCTGAAGTGGGTTGCAAAGAAATTGTAAACAATAATGTTGGGTGGGCTGTTCATTGTGCTAAAGAAATTGATCACCTAAAAGTCATCAACCAAGGGTCTTAATTGTAGATGATTTCAAAAGTGAACAGCACAGCAGATAATGTTGGCACTTTACAGCAGGAGATTCCCTGGTTCTGTTGTTGGCTTGCGGAGTCTGCATGTCCTCCCTGTGTTCGCATGGGTTTCCTCCAGGTGCTCCACCTACATTCCAAAGACAATGCAGTAGGTGAATTGTATATTCTAAAGTGGCCATAGGTGTGAGTGTGCATGGGAGTGTGTGATGTGAATGAATTACCATGACAGGCCTAGCCACCTAGCATGTGTAAACCTTGCCTCTAGATGACTGAAGTGACACCTAGACCCCATTGTGCAAAATGAGAAAAAGAGGTTGTGGAAATATGGATTTCAAAAGGAAATGCTGTCTGAATAAGGCAATGTTCAAATTGGTATCCAAAAGCAAGATTAATCAGTAATGTTGGAATTGGAAGCAAGAAAAAATGTCAGACTTGAAGAAGAATCCCTGGAAGTTGAATCAGACCAGGATGAGGTAAGATAATTATGTTTTCTAACTTTCTGGTCATACAACAAGGGTAACTTAACAGCATACAGTTCCAGATGCGAGGTAGATGGCAGATGCGGAATCTTGTTAGCTGGCAAACAGTTCACGATTGGTTTCAAATTTGGTATGAATGACAAAAGATCATGGGCTTTCACTTCTGGATGCAGCAATATCCCTGAATTGTTGTCTGGTCCATCTGGGAATAGGTTCTGCCAGTTCACATGGTCTGACATCAGTGGTTTTTCAGTTATATTCATCACAAGGGAAGGTCCTTTAGACATGCGGCACATGGATCTAGGTGGGGAGGCCCTCACAACAGATGGCAGTGGCAGTTGTGAGCAAAATCAAGTATGGTCCTTTCCATCTGGGTCTGAGTGAGTTTCTTTAGGGATACACTTTGACATACGTTAAATCTCCAGGATGCAGGGCATAGTTATCCTATGTTTTGGGTCATTGTGTTGCATGCAGAACAACACTATGGTATCTATGCAAAAGAGAACATAGGGATTTACAATAGAAAAGCACGGCTTCATCCATATCTTCAATTCTAAATTCTTGGGGGTGGGGGGGTGACAGGCATTCTCATGGGTCTACCCATGAGGATTTCATGAATAGACAATTTTCTAGGGGCACTTACTGCACTTCTAATACTAAACAAAATTAAAGACAATGCTACTGGCCATTTTGGACCAATTTCTTCACACATTTTATGTAGTCTGACCTCAATAGTCTGATTAGTTCTCTATACTGTCCCAGAAACCTGTGGTCTATAGGAACAATGGAACTGTAATATAACATTTAATTCTCTACAAAGCTGCTGTATTACTTGACAAGTAAAATTGTAACCTTGGTCAGACTGGGTGCTATAGGAAACACCAAATCAAGGAATCAATTCTGTCAGTAATGATTTTGTTACTGTGTGTAAATATGCTTCTATGTATCCAGAGAAAATGTTGACCTACACAAGGACATAGCTAAATTCCTGCACATGAGAGAGTTCAGTAAAGTGCTACTGAAGCAGGGACATCGGGAGGCACATGCACTGTACTGATTTCAGTACAACTTATTTAGAAAAGGGGGTAGTTTTTAACTGTGTGAAGCAGATCAGGAAATTATGGAGGTGTCTGTGTGTGTGTGTGTGTGTGTGTGTGTGTGTGTGTGTGTGTGTGTGTGTGTGTGTGTGTGTGTGTGTGTGTGTGTGTTGCTACATTATCTTTGGCACTGTCCTGAATGATTGTTAAGAAGCTTCAACATAAACGATAAACTGCTTCACAGTTATGTGCGATAAATAACATTTTCACAATTCACTTTTTTTTTCTTTTCAATAAGTTAGGCTTCTAGTATTTGTAGCTATGTTTAAATCAAAGGCTTCATGTTGTCAGCCCTTTTCTGTTATCGCATGTAGCCAAAATCTTCAATAAACTATTTTAATAAAATGTTTCTAAAAGGTCAAATAATAAATTCAGTTGATCAGCCCTGTAGTTCAAAGGGACAAAGCTAAAATTGCATCCCGGATTATATGTGTTTGACTAGCAACATGGGCAATACAAGGACTAGTCAGTTGAGGATGGGAGTAAGTGGCTGAAGCCAGCTCAGATATCCAGGGGAGGAGAGAGGCTACCTTGAATCACTGAAATAGCTTGGTCAGGGGGTTGTATATGTATGGAAATACACATACATCTGACAAATGCAGTGACTGCACAGCATATAAAGCTACAGCTGGATGGAGGAGGGGTAGGCCACACTCCTCAGCAGCAGTATGATGCTGCACCTGAATCCTTGATCTCCTCTGTGGCCATAGAGATATTGGTCAGGCTGAGCTTAGGAAAGGCTAAGGTAGGCCAGGTAGAAATATTGAATGAGAACAGGAGAGGTGGTAGTTGACTCATATAATTAAACCTTAAATATGATAAAAGTTCACTAAACTTAACACTAGTTGTAGTATGCTGCCTACAGGAATAATCATTATTTGCAAACTTGTCTCAGACTTTCAAAGTTCTTAAAGGTCAGCTCTAATCTCCATTTCATTTACCTTTCTAAGATTTTTATTCTATGTAAGAATGTTTTTATTAGCAAGTGTGTAAATGCCCCCACATAATACAACAGGTGTTTAGGCTCAAACCCTGTATCTTTGCTTCAGGGTAAGAAGAGCCTAAAGTCCCTAACCACCACCATTTCTGAACTTCGTTCAGATTTTTATTTCTAACAGTTGTGAGCTATGGTGAGAAGTGAAGTTGTATTCCCCAGTTGTGGTGAGAAGTGAGAACTGAAGTTGTATTCCCCCATTATTGTTTTTGTTGTTTGTCCAGGTTTTTTGTGCTAAGGTGTGAAGTGAGAACTGAATTTGTATTCCCTCATTATTGGCTTTGTTTGTCCAGGTTTTTTGTGCTAAGAGGTTGAGAGCTATCTAATAGCCATTAAGTTTCAGTCTTCTTATTTTTCAAACTGCTGATTTGGCATAGTGGTATGTTGCACTGACTGTAATGCATATGGTTCTGGGTTCAAGACATGCATGGTGGTAACACAGCATTTTATTCTAGCGACTTTCCAAAATTATACAGGCAATGTTTAAAATGTGTTCCTGGTTTTTGGGCTTTTGTCCCCCCCCCCCAATAAATGTTGGCTTTTTCCAGATTTCTTGTGCTGCAAAGTTCAGAGATACTGCTGAGTGTCGAGTACATTTTACAAAGAGCTGAGAGCTGCAGGGGAACTAAAGTTTAGTGCTGCTTATGTTGAGTCTGCTTATACTGTTAATAGCACAACAGGTAATGTACTCGCTTTTGATGCAGACGTCTGTGGGTTCTTCTCCCACTGTAGATAGTTGCATTGCTGATACTGTACTGTGTTGTGAAGGGGGGTGGATGCTGTAGTCCTTTTTGGTGAAGATATCTATAGTAACTATGAACTTGATATCAGTTTGCCATCCATTCCCTATTGCAATATTACTAGCATCATTTTTTTAATGCAACATAGGCAATTTATTCCTCAAGGGTAACAGGCACTTTATTTGTAGATGAAACAATGAAATATAAAGTTGTTTGCTAGCAGCAACCTCTTCATTAGTTACAGATTTCTTTAATGTGGAATTGTGTAGATGGCTTTTACTAGTTCAGAGATTGTGCATATTTACTGATACTGGTGGACTGTAGACGTTTGAGTAGACTTTTATGATGGAAATGTTCTGAAATGGGCTGTTTTGTCATTATTGGTGCATGCATTTTATTTCATTGTTTACTGGAAAAATGTTCAAAACAATAAATTTAAAATGCTCTCTAACAAATATACTGTATTGTAAAAGGAATATAATTTAATACAATCAGGAAGGTGTATGAATGAGCACGTGTATGTTCCATGTGCAAGGGGCCTATGATTTGAAAACAGCACAAAGTTAATCTTTATCTGCCACTGGCAAAATGTATTTTCTTTGAATGTGGGTTTCAATGCTGTTTCGATGAATGTGAGTTTCAAGGGCAGAGAAGTTTTAATGCTAAGTCTAGTTTCATTGTGAGACTGCATTGCTTTGTTTAGCAGATATTTATTGGTGTTCATGCTGTAAAATTCAAAATAAAACTTTTCTTGCAAATCATTTAGGAATTAAGTCACTAAATAATGACAGACATTAAGTTTCAGACGTCATAATCTTCAGAAAAATGCATGCTAAAGCAAGACCTGTTATTCTGTCAACTGTCTTAAGTTTATACAAGATCAATTTTTAGTACTCTTTGTATGTTCCCCCAATATATTTGGCCTTGTCCAGATTTCCTGCATTAAGAGGTTGAGAGGTATGTGCAAATAAATCACTTTATAGAATTAGGAATATCCAAACATCTCAACTGTCCCCAATTTTGGCTCAAAATGTTACTCCCCCCTAATAATCCCTCCGCAAAATAGCAATTTTGGAAGAAAACGTGGAGGGTTTACTTTTATAAATAACTGTAATGATCAGAGTTATACATTACTTTTATTTCAGAAATGCATGTAGATTCTCTAATTTTGTCAGCTGATCAAGTTAACAGTGCTCATATTAAAATGGTATCCCTTCTTTGACAGGTTTCCAGCTGTATTGTCTGGCAATTTTATATTTTTGCATCACATTTTTGGTCCGTTTTTCATAAAATTGTGGTTTTCTGGCAAATTAGTGGCAAATCATTAAAGACTGAAGTTAGAAAATAATGGCAGACATTTGAGTTTCAGATTTCATACCTTTCAGAAAATTCATACTAATGCAAGACCTACTACTATTCTATTACCTTTCTAAATTTATAAGGGCAATATTTAAAAAAAATGTCTATTTTTGGGCCTTTGCCTCAGTTTTATTTATGGGTTTGTTGCTCTAAGAGGTTGAGAGGTGTGTGTGTGTGTGTGTGTGTGTGTGTGTGTGTGTGGTAGGTAGCATACCTCTCAACTGTCCAAATTTTACAGATGTCCAGATTTTTGCCCCATATTTTTTGTCTGTTCCTCATAAATTTTGTGATTTTCTAGAAAATTTTCTAGAAAATCATTGAAGGCTGAAGTTGCTAAATAATGACACATTCCAGTTTCAGACTTCATGTCCTTTAGAAAAATTCATACTAGCACAAATCCTGTTATTCTAGCAACTTTCTCATACTAGCACAAATCCTGTTATTCTAGCAACTTTCTAAGTTCACGAGAGCACTATTTAATATCTGTCCCTGTTTATTTTAGGCTTTGTCCATATTTCTTGCACTAAGAGGTAGGTGGGGTGTGTGTGTGTGTGAATGAAACACCCTAGTTAGGTGTAGCATGTGGTTAGTAATTTACTCAAGCTCAAAACCTGTAACTTAGTTACAGAAAACAAAAGCATGAATCCTCTACCATGCTGCATTTTTCAAAGAACTGACTTTCAGGTTCATTTTCAATTCAAGGAACCGAGTTTGAGTGAATCTATATTATATTACTGAAGAGGCATTACAGCGAATGCCTCTTCATCGATACTAAAAGTGCAAACCATGAATTATGAGAATGGCCGTAGCTTGGCTGGGGAGGGGGGTAGCAGTTTGAGAGCTGTGAGTACAAATTTGAAAATCCTAGCTACACCCCTGTACTGAAGGGCATAGTAGGGTCCATAAGGCCTTTTCAATGATTGAAGAGGTGCAAGGACTGATTTAGACAAATTATGTTTAAATCAAATTACACAAGTATTTATAAACTATTGAGCAACTTCTGAGAAATGAGGGGCATACCAGTCAGTGGAAATTAGTTTTATTAGTGCATTTTTGCCCAAATGAAAAGGTTAGTGATAGATTTCAACCAATTGATTTAGAAAATTTAGTGGGGCTACTAATGGACCATCTGGATGGTGCCACAAAAGGTTCGGAGAGTGACTGCAGGCATTAGTTATCCACCTCCTTCTCCAGGGTGATCTGTCTGATCTGGAAAAGACAATAACACCTGTAAAGAAAAGTTATTTTCATTTAATAGCTACAAAAATATAGCCTGAACAGGATAAGACAATGCATCCTGTCTTGCCACCATATCTGAAAAACTGTTGCCTTTGGTTACAACAGATTAATCAGATTTATGTGTGGCACTTTTTACTACAGCTACCTCTCTTGGTAATCTAACAATTTATTAACAAAAACAACATTTTTAATAACTGCCCCTGCTGATGTTAAATAACCCTCTCTTTCCAAAGTGTATCAAAATAATGAAAAATACCATAGACATAGCGAGAATCAGAAAATATGGTCACTGAGCTTTGCCAGTTTTACATGCTTCAGTTATTGCTACTTTTTCAGCTACTTGAGCTAATACATTTCCATTTAAGTGTTCAGTTAATAAAATGTCTTGCGTGCAATTGGAAAAGGCTGCTGTGAGTTCACCATTACCTGTTCGAACACAGGAGCGATCGATGAAAAGAATGAGACCTGGATTCTGCAAAGGAACATCTTTCAAGTCTAATCTAGGAGGAAGCACAGGGGTAGCAACAGCTACACA
The DNA here is from genome assembly GCF_019279795.1 of Protopterus annectens. Classification (NCBI taxonomy): domain Eukaryota; kingdom Metazoa; phylum Chordata; order Ceratodontiformes; family Protopteridae; genus Protopterus; species Protopterus annectens. The sequence goes on from NC_056734.1 coordinate 752,720,217, forward strand.
AACATGTGGTCCTCCTTCATCATCTTTAGGGATTAAAAAAACAGGATAAGTGGTGGACATCGAATAATCTGTAAAGAAGAGTTATTAGACAATTGTCCTGCAGATAAATATTGCATTTTAGTCTCCAGTAACAAAGCTTCTATAGAATGCTGAACTACCACATAAGACTCATGCCTGAGAGTTGCAGTCACCATGTCTACAATGCATGCCATTGAGCATGGCGACATGGTGGTTACAGTGTTCACCGTCGTGGCCACCACCCTAAGGTACTGCAAGAAGGCTTCAGCTATAGGATCAAGATTTGTACTGAAATAAGAAACGGGTCTAAAACCGTAATTTCTACATTGTGCTAACAATCTTAATGCCATGTTTTTTTTCATTACAAAACAGTAAAAATCTCTTAGAAAAATCTGGTAACCTAAGTGCAGGAGGCTTTAAAAGCAACGTTTTCAATTGTACAAAAGCTTGTTTATGGTAATCCTGCCAGGGTAAAGGTCCAGAGGTATCTTTGTTTAATAATTCTAACAAAGGTTTTACCACTTCTGCATAGTTAAAATTCATTGTTGAGAGTAACCTGTTAAACCCAGAAATGCTCACAGCTGTTTCAGTGTAGTTGAGCATGGTGCACTTTGGATTGTATCAATTCATGACGGCAAAATCTGTGTAGCACCCTCTGAAATAAGCTGCCCCAAGTACTGAGCCTGTGAGTTTCATAAATGAAATTTGTTTTTATTGATTTTAAATCTCAATTCTGCTGAGTCAAAAGAAAATAGTGTCCTGTTTATAGGCATGTACAGGTCTTGAAGCAAATCATTTATATTTTGAATCAAAGTTGACCCACAAGGAAATTTAATCTTATATGATTCTTTCTTCATTTCTCTAGAGAAAAGGGTGGGAGATTCTACACACCCTTGCTATCATCTAGTCCAATTGTC
>NC_056734.1:752726151-752776151 GCF_019279795.1 Protopterus annectens
TATGGATTTAATTCTCAACTACAATTTCATTGTGTTTGACAATCAATATTTCAAACAAAAAGTAGGAGTGGCAATGGGGTCAGCGTGTGCCCCCTTATTTGCCAATATTGTTTTAACAATGGGAATGTAATTTAGTGTTTAAGAACGACTTATTCAAGTTCTGTAAATTTTATGGCCAATTTTTGGATGACATCCTTATATTTTGGGAAGGTTCACAAGAATGTTTAGATAGGTTTTTTGACTTTCTGAACACAAGTACAACCTTCTTGTCCTTTACTATGGAAGCTTCTACTGATAAAGTTAATTTTTTAGATTTAGAAATCAAGAAGGATATTGTCAACAAATGTTTTAGTTCCACCATCTACAGAAAACCCACCTTTTCCAACACCTTATTACATTTCGACAGTTGCCACCCCCCTCACCAGAAAAAATCACTTGTGAAGGGACAGGCTGTGAGGTTGGCAAGGATGGTGAGTGATTTTGAGCAATTCATAGAGGAAATTGGAACACTGAAGTCTATGTTATTAAGAAGGGGGTACCCTAATTCATTCATTGACCCTATATTACAGGAGGTTACTAGAAAAAGAATAGAAGGGCATTTTTTCCTCTTTTAGGAACTAATGTTGAAGCCATAGTCCCCCACAATTCAACGAGTGTTGTTACCAACCACGATCCAGAGGTGGTGGAAAGGGGTTTTAACTGGGCCATGATCATTACATTTAGTCCCTTGTTCAAGGATTTTAAGGAGGTTATCAATAATAATTGGTGTATATTAATGGATGATGAGAAACATAAAGAAAAAATGGGACATAAGCCATTGGTGGTGTACAAAAGAAATTGTAACATCAAAACCATCTTAAAAAGGAACACATACAGAGGTAGGGGAGGTAGTATGAGAAAATGTGGGCATTGTCCACAATGTTGCCATATTATGGAAACAGACTCTATTCACATTGAGGGGTATGGTGAAGTAAAAGTGAGACAAAAGTTCAACTGTTTGACCAAATGTTTAGTGTACATAGCTATTTGTCGGGAATGTGCAAGGTTTTACATTGGCAAAACCAAAAATGATCTCAATAAGTGGATATATCAACACATGTATGATAAATGTAAAGTTAATTTGAGTAATGCTTTGGCTTAACGTGTTTGAATGCAGTGGTCACTCTTTCAGATTTTCAGGTTTGGAACAAATTGTTGACAAAGACATGAGGGGTGGGCCAAAAGATATGTTTTTGGAATATAGGGAATTGGTGTGGCAACTCCGGGTCAATGCAACGGCCACCCCTGGTCTTAATGAGACCATATCTATTCCAGCCTATTGAAATTAAAATCTGACTTTCATATGTGACCATTTTTACAGTATCTTCACACACTCAGGACATCTTTAACATCTTTATGTTAGGGTGTGTACATTTTAGTACACACATTGGCATATATATGTGTGTTAGTATGCACGTGTATACATGTGTATGTGCATGTGTATTTACGTGTGTTTATGTATATATGTATGTATATATATATATATATATATATATATATATATATATATATATATATATATATATACACAAGTGAACTTTTTAAAATGACTAGCAGTCTATTTTGGTTTTAATAGGGGCTGTATAGAGATTTAACCAGGCACATGAAATTTATGTATAAAAGCATTCATTTATGGTTATGTGTTTTGCTATGCAAATTCCTATTTACTATGGCATAATGCACAAGTTTAATCAAATTGGCATAAATGTATTTATTTATATATTTATTTGTTTATTAACTATTTAGGTTATATATTGCTATATCAGTCTTATTTTATTAGAATTTGATGTTAATAAAATGTTGCTTTATTATTGGAGATGTTCACACAACATAAATTATATATTTACCATTTTGGTAATTTTAATTAATTCAATTTAATTCAATTTTTTATTAATTAAGGGGTGTGGTATTGTGATCATGTGATATGGCGTATGGTATATGTTACAGCTTTTTAATGGTGTTTCTGATGAAGTCTGAGGCTTAAGGCGGACGAAAGCGCTAAAATCAATAAACTGGTTGCTGTGGATTTATTGTTTGTGTTTCTTACTTCCATCTATCTGGATAGTTTTTGTTTTCATATAATTATTTATGTTTCATTGTAGAATTGGAAACATGTTTATTTAAAAAATGCCTCTAGAGTGCAACATAAGTACTAATAGTGTATTGTTTATATCTCTTGTTCAGATTTTAGTCCCTGTTATGAGAACCCATGTCAGAATGGTGGAGTCTGCAAGGTACAGCGCTCTGAATTTCTGTGTCTGTGTCTACCAAAGTACACTGGAAGGCTTTGTGAGACAGGTACTTATTCTATAAATTTTCACTGCATTTCAATGAGGGAGGATGATGCCTATGGGAACTATGCAAATGACGGAAAGGAGACAAGTGTCAAGTGATCATACAGGCAGTCTGTTTTGTTACAGATTCTGTACATGCTGATGAGAACTCAAATGTACCCGGGAAAATATGACTTAGAAATAAAAAAAAACACAAAACCTGATGGCAGATACGGATCTTAGATCCATGGTATTCCCTAACTATTGAAAATGCCTTACTTAATCAGAAGCACATTTCTCCATTTATCATAAAAATCTACCTCTGTCACAAGTATTTCTGAGTTCTGTTATTATTTTAAATTCACATGTCTTAGAAACAGATTTCAGTTATCCACTAACTTTCTGTGAAAGACTGCTTCCTGGTATCTCCCTTTAGTTGCTTACCTTATACTTTCAAGTTATATTATCTTGTTTCTCTTTTGTTTCTCTTTTTTATTTAGACTCGGTGGCACTCATTTATACTTTGTGGATTCCCATGAGGTACGAGACAATCTCTGTGATGTTTCCTCTGTGTTTCTTTTCTTCAAGATTTTCATTTAAGATACTTTCTCTTTTTAAATGCATTCTGATTTTTCTTATAAATACTCATTGAGCAAGTTATTGAAATGGACCAAACTGGCCATTTTTTAACCACAGACCTGTTATAATAATCCAGAACATAGCACTGAATAAACAAGATCAAATAAGCATTAACTATGTAGCCAACTAGTAAGGAGGCAACAGTCTATAAAATATATCAGACACAAAAATGAAACACAGGTGTTATGCAAAATGTATATCACATCTTAGTTTACATCACTGAAACAAGAGCGCCTTGCTTACCTATACAGGAACTGTTTGTGATGTTGCATAAGCAATGGTAATGATGAAAGGCAGGGCAGGGGTCCATTGTCAGGGTCTGCAGATGTTGCACACTTTAGCTAATGCAATTTAAAGAAGCTGGATTAACCAACAAAAGTAGCATTGCTGCTGCTTAAGATGTCTTTTTCTCAGAAATATTTTTTATTTTTCAAATACATTTGAATGAATTCCATAGTATTTATACATAACATCTTAAATAACTATGTACACTACTTATATTAGCCTGACACTATAACAGATCTTAATGTATACAGTTACTTTATAAGTATGTTCAATCCATTATCAGAGTGTCTGATCAATTATTGTACAGTGTCAATCAAAGATAAGACTTTTTCCCAAGGGTTTTTGATAAATGGCTTTGGATAAATTCTTACTTCTTAAATTTTAATTTCCAATAATGCTGTGGTCTTCAGTAGGCTGTAGTAGTCTTCCAAAGTTGCTATTGTGTTTGTATTTCATCTTCTTGTTATACACTTCCTTGAAATTGCAAGTATAGTCCATACTAGATACATGTTTGACCTATTCAAATGAGGACCTTCATTCATATTTAATAATATAAGATCTTTAGTTAAATAAAATGATTCATTAAATAAAGCTTGTAGAAAGTTATTAATACCATTCCAAAATGGCTTAATTTTAACACAATCAAAGAAAATGTGGTTCTAATCTGCATTGCGTACTTGCTCACATCTCCAACATATTCCTTTTATGGAAGAACTAATTTTACTGATTCTGTCTGGGGTTAAGAAAGCTCTGTGCAAACATTTCCAATTAAATACTTTCCAGTATTGTGTAAAGGATGTATATTTTATCGATAATAAGATATATTTTTTAATATCTTCAGTTAACCGTATTGAGTGTTCTTTTGTTATATATTTCCAGTACGAGGTTTTGGGTGTTGTTTTTTAGTTTATCAATATTTTGTAAAATTCTGAAATACTGTTTCCCATGTCAAAGTAATTATATATGATTTCATGTATGTATTTCGTAAATGTAGGTATTTCTTTAAATGAAGAATTGTTAATTATTCTACTTAAATCTTGCAAATATGACAGAATACTCTATAAAGTTAGCCAGTCCTATTGTGGAATTTTGTATGTTGTTTTTATTACTTGCATATCTAAACCTTTTAGTTATTTGATACATTGGAGCCAACAAACAAATCCTTTCTATTCCCAGGAATTAATAATGTTTCTATATATTTTATGTGGAAAATTCTTTGTGACTATAAATGGTGTAAAAAGATCAAACCAGATTTTTAAATCTATATTTGCATTAATAATTTTCCTAAATGAGTCAATGTAATAATTAATCATATGAGTTTTAGTAGGGTTTAGTTATACTATATTGCATACTAATGCATATGTGCCATGGCAAATTGTTTTTATCTGTTATCTGAAATTTTTATTGTAAATCAAATTAATTTATTCATATTAGGTACAGAGGTTTGAGGATTTCTTTTCCTTTAGGATTGGTGTGATTAAGGAATATCTCCAAGAGGGTGGTATTAAAGCTTGTGACTGAATGTCTAATAGAGATTTATGGAAGAAGGATAGTATCTTTGAAGGAAAGAGTTTATATATTTCCATAATTATGCCATCTATACCTGGAGCTTTATTATTTTTACCCTTTTTTATTGTATCTGTAATTTCTTTGTAGGATATGGGTGCTTGCAGATCTAGTTTTAAATTTTCTGTTTTTTTATATTAGAACATTTTTCATCTAGATTTAATTGCTCAATATGTATATTTTATTTTTGGAAATGTTCCATATAGTGATTTCTATAGGCATCAAGAATGGCACCTATATCTGAGACATTTTCCCTTTCTTTTCATGGAAGATGCTTTTAATATTATTAGCTTTTGATTGTATTTTGTTTCTTGTGGATAAATTATGTAGATATTTGGGAGAAGTGGCCAAGGTATTAATTTTTAGTTTTTCTAAAGCTAAACTAGTTTTATGTGTTAGAATTTTGTTGTATTTATTGTTTAATACTTATACTTTCTTTTTCATCTCCAAATGATTTTGATTTTTTTCAGCTTTTACTGACAACATTTTGGATTGTAGATCTAATAATTCAGAATCCCATTCTCTGATTATTTTATACCAAGTTAGGGTTTTACTGTATATGTAAGCGTTTAATGAGTCCCATATCATTATTTTATTTATCTCTGTGGTGTAATTAATATCTAAGAAGAACTGTAATTCAGATAATAACCAAGGTTTAAACTCTTTAATTTTAGTTATATATGCTGGAATTCTTGAGTTAAAGATTAATGGTTTGTACCCATTTTGAAGTTTTAGTATCAATGAATTGTGGTCTGAAAAGGGGCAGGGAGTAATTGAGAAATTAATGATTTTAGAGTGTAAGTCATGGGCAGCAAATATTTTATCTATTCTAGTTTGGGTACCAAATCTGTGATCTTGATGGGAAAACAACAAAGATTTATCTTCTTTAAATATGAAAGTATCTACAAGATGAAATTATTCTACCCACTTGTTTAAAGCTTTTGATACAGCAGATTTACACAGTGGTCTTTTATTTGTAGTTTCAGAAATATCAAATATACAGTTAAAATCTCCTCCTAATATTAAGTTGCCTTTATAATTATTGAAAATTAAATCCAAGTGTTTTTTAACAGTTCCTCTTCCAATGCCTGGGAACCAGTATAAATTGGCTAGGGTCCATATTTTCTTATTATATTTAACTATTACTAATGCCATAAGGCCTTCTTTATCTTCATACTTAATAAATGATTTCTGGGTTAATCACATTTGTTTTCCATAAAGTTGTTACCCTTTTGTCTTTGTCTTATAAGTGGATTGTGCCAATATAATATATTCCTTAGGATTCCATTTGTAATTGTCATTTGTTTTGAAATGAGTTTCTTAAAGGAAGACAATTTGTGCTTTGTTCAGTTTTAAATATTTCAGTAGATTTGATCTCTTGCGATGATTGTTTATGCCATTGGTATTTAAAGATAATAAAGTTAAATCCATCATAGGTTATTTAGACTATGTATATTTTGTTTTCTTGTGACCATTAAACATTTTCCTCTGATAACTATAAAGTATATGTTTGAGCTTTTAAAGGAAATTATCAGCTTTATACTTTGAATGTTTACCAATAAAGTAATGTTTTGGTCAGGCATACTAAAATGTTTTTGTGAAATAACAAATTTAAATTAATAAATGTTAACAAAACTAAGATCCACACTAGCCATGGAATGAAAATCATTCCTAATCTGATGTATAAACCTAAGTCTGTCAGAGTATCACTCATAGATTGACAATCCAGAACATCTGAGCTCCATAAATTGAATTATCTTATGGAGAATATTTGTAATAGAAATAAGCAATAGTTATATTATTGTGAACAGATATAGTACTATTGTAGATTAGACAGAATTCTAATACAATATAAATGTATACGTATTGTATAAGCAATTAATATTTACATGAAAGATAGATGACAAGCAATTCAATAATAGTAAAGTAGGATGTATCATATATAAAACCTCAATAAAAGATTATAGAACACAGTTAACATATTCACCCTTATTGATGAAGTATTTCAAAACATATTACTTAATATAAATAGATGGCAATAATATTTATACCTAATGTTTATAATACAATGTATTTTACTGGATATATCAGAAGTTATATTTCATTGTTTGCCAGCATTTAAGTAATCACTTTGTTTGTTTTTAACTTACTTAAAGCATCATATTTGTTTTATGTGAACATTGATGAAAGTTAGTGCATTTTAATTATCAGTGTATCCCCCAATTTCCTACACATAAAGATTTTCATATCTGTCATTTCTTATTAAAAAATTAGTAAAATTATAGGTTAAAAACAACAAATTCACTCATTGTGATTAATGATTACAAGTTCCCTTTCCATATTTATAAATTGCCATTTTATGGCATATACTGAAAGTTTTTAGATTTAAATGGCAACATAATCAGCAAAGGTTATACTGAGTGATTATTGTCAATTTAATACTATTTGTTCAGAATGTTGTTACATTCTGTGACATTCCTAGCTCGGGCTTCTACTGTTTCCGTTGAACAACTTTATCAGTTATATGTCATGTATAAAACATTAGTTACATTGGTAACAGCATAAGTATTATGTATGGTCAAGATGGGTTAGAAAACCACAATTCAAGTTAAAGCAATTATATGACTTGTTATGCACATTTACTTATATGAGAAAAATTATTTCCCCTTTTGTTCTTTGTTGTCATTTTCTTTTGTTTTAAACAAGCCCCTTTATTAAATTTTTTCAATTTAAAATTTTTTAAAAATTTATTTTCATTTGTGAATTTTAAGTTGGTTCATTTTTTTTAAAATTTTTTTTTTATTTTTTTTTTTTTTTTAAAAAAAAAAAAAAAAAAAAAAGGAAAAAAAAAAAAATTTGAATTTTTTTAAAAGCAATTTTTGATTTTATTTTCTTTTTTTTTTATATATTTTTATATTACTTTTTTTGTAATTTTCCCATTTTTTATTTTTTTTAAGGAATTTTGTTTTTTTTGGGGTTTAAAAAAAACCATTTTTTCCCGTGTTTTTTCCTTCAAGATAAAATAAGTTTAACTTTCCCTTAAAGGAAAATCTATTTTCAAAAAAAAAAACCATGAGTAAAAATGTATATCACATCTTAGTTTACATCACTGAAACAAGAGCGCCTTGCTTACCTATACAGGAACTGTTTGTGATGTTGCATAAGCAATGGTAATGATGAAAGGCAGGGCAGGGGTCCATTGTCAGGGTCTGCAGATGTTGCACACTTTAGCTAATGCAATTTAAAGAAGCTGGATTAACCAACAAAAGTAGCATTGCTGCTGCTTAAGATGTCTTTTTCTCAGAAATATTTTTTATTTTTCAAATACATTTGAATGAATTCCATAGTATTTATACATAACATCTTAAATAACTATGTACACTACTTATATTAGCCTGACACTATAACAGATCTTAATGTATACAATTACTTTATAAGTATGTTCAATCCATTATCAGAGTGTCTGATCAATTATTGTACAGTGTCAATCAAAGATAAGACTTTTTCCCAAGGGTTTTTGATAAATGGCTTTGGATAAATTCTTACTTCTTAAATTTTAATTTCCAATAATGCTGTGGTCTTCAGTAGGCTGTAGTAGTCTTCCAAAGTTTATATTGTGTTTGTATTTCATCTTCTTGTTATACACTTCCTTGAAATTGCAAGTATAGTCCATACTAGATACACGTTTGACCTATTCAGATGAGGACCTTCATTCACATTTAATAATATAAGATCTTTAATTAAATAAAATGATTCATTAAATAAAGCTTGTAGAAAGTTATTAATACCATTCCAAAATGGCTTAATTTTAACACAATCAAAGAAAATGTGGTTCTAATCTGCATTGCGTACTTGCTCACATCTCCAACATATTCCTTTTATGGAAGAACTAATTTTACTGATTCTGTCTGGGGTTAAGAAAGCTCTGTGCAAACATTTCCAATTAAATACTTTCCAGTATTGTGTAAAGGATGTATATTTTATCGATAATAAGATATCTTTTTTAATATCTTCAGTTAACCGTATTGAGTGTTCTTTTGTTATATATTTCCAGTACGAGGTTTTGGGTGTTGTTTTATAGTTTATCAATATTTTGTAAAATTCTGAAATACTGTTTCCCATGTCAAAGTAATTATATATGATTTCATGTATGTATTTCGTAAATGTAGGTATTTCTTTAAATGAAGAATTGTTAATTATTCTACTTAAATCTTGCAAATATGACAGAATACTCTATAAAGTTAGCCAGTCCTATTGTGGAATTTTGTATGCTGTTTTTATTACTTGCATATCTAAACCTTTTAGTTATTTGATACATTGGAGCCAACAAACAAATCCTTTCTGTTCCCAGGAATTAATAATTTCTCTATATATTTTATGTGGAAAATTCTTTGTGACTATAAATGGTGTAAAAAGATCAAACCAGATTTTTAAATCTATATTTGCATTAATAATTTTCCTAAATGAGTCAATGTAATAATTAATCATATGAGTTTTAGTAGGGTTTAGTTATACTATATTGCATACTAATGCATATGTGCCATGGCAAATTGTTTTTATCTGTTATCTGAAATTTTTATTGTAAATCAAATTAATTTATTCATATTAGGTACAGAGGTTTGGGGATTTCTTTTCCTTTAGGATTGGTGTGATTAAGGAATATCTCCAAGAGGGTGGTATTAAAGCTTGTGACTGAATGTCTAATAGAGATTTATGGAAGAAGGATAGTATCTTTGAAGGAAAGAGTTTATATATTTCCATAATTATGCCATCTATACCTGGAGCTTTATTATTTTTACCCTTTTTTATTGTATCTGTAATTTCTTTGTAGGATATGGGTGCTTGCAGATCTAGTTTTAAATTTTCTGTTTTTTTATATTAGAACATTTTTCATCTAGATTTAATTGCTCAATATGTATATTTTATTTTTGGAAATGTTCCATATAGTGATTTCTATAGGCATCAAGAATGTCACCTATATCTGAGACATTTTCCCTTTCTTTTCATGGAAGATGCTTTTAATATTATTAGCTTTTGATTTTATTTTGTTTCTTGTGGATAAATTATGTAGATATTTGGGAGAAGTGGCCAAGGTATTAATTTTTAGTTTTTCTAAAGCTAAACTAGTTTTATGTGTTAGAATTGTGTTGTATTTATTGTTTAATACTTATACTTTCTTTTTCATCTCCAAATGATTTTGATTTTTTTCAGCTTTTACTGACAAAATTTTGGATTGTAGATCTAATAATTCAGAATCCCATTCTCTGATTATTTTATACCAAGTTAGGGTTTTACTGTATATGTAAGCTTTTAATGAGTTCCATGTCATTATTTTATTTATCTCTGTGGTGTAATTAATATCTAAGAAGAACTGTAATTCAGATAATAACCAAGGTTTAAACTCTTTAATTTTAGTTATATATGCTGGAATTCTTGAGTTAAAGATTAATGGTTTGTACCCATTTTGAAGTTTTAGTATCAATGAATTGTGGTCTGAAAAGGGGCAGGGAGTAATTGAGAAATTAATGATTTTAGAGTGTAAGTCATGGGCAGCAAATATTTTATCTATTCTAGTTTGGGTACCAAATCTGTGATCTTGATGGGAAAACAACAAAGATTTATCTTCTTTAAATATGAAAGTATCTACAAGATGAAATTATTCTACCACTTGTTTAAAGCTTTTGATACAGCAGATTTACGCAGTGGTCTTTTATTTGTAGTTTCAGAAATATCAAATATACAGTTAAAATCTCCTCCTAATATTAAGTTGCCTTTATAATTATTGAAAATTAAATCCAAGTGTTTTTTAACAGTTCCTCTTCCAATGCCTGGGAACCAGTATAAATTGGCTAGGGTCCATATTTTCTTATTATATTTAACTATTACTAATGCCGTAAGGCCTTCTTTATCTTCATACTTAATAAATGATTTCTGGGTTAATCACATTTGTTTTCCATAAAGTTGTTACCCTTTTTGTCTTTGTCTTATAAGTGGATTGTGCCAATATAATATATTCCTTAGGATTCCATTTGTAATTGTCATTTGTTTTGAAATGAGTTTCTTAAAGGAAGACAATTTGTGCTTTGTTCAGTTTTAAATATTTCAGTAGATTTGATCTCTTGCGATGATTGTTTATGCCATTGGTATTTAAAGATAATAAAGTTAAATCCATCTTAGGTTATTTAGACTATGTATATTTTGTTTTCTTGTGACCATTAAACATTTTCCTCTGATAACTATAAAGTATATGTTTGAGCTTTTAAAGGAAATTATCAGCTTTATACTTTGAATGTTTACCAATAAAGTAATGTTTTGGTCAGGCATACTAAAATGTTTTTGTGAAATAACAAATTTAAATTAATAAATGTTAACAAAACTAAGATCCACACTAGCCATGGAATGAAAATCATTCCTAATCTGATGTATAAACCTAAGTCTGTCAGAGTATCACTCATAGATTGACAATCCAGAACATCTGAGCTCCATAAATTGAATTATCTTATGGAGAATATTTGTAATAGAAATAAGCAATAGTTATATTATTGTGAACAGATATAGTACTATTGTAGATTAGACAGAATTCTAATACAATATAAATGTATACGTATTGTATAAGCAATTAATATTTACATGAAAGATAGATGACAAGCAATTCAATAATAGTAAAGTAGGATGTATCATATATAAAACCTCAATAAAAGATTGTAGAACACAGTTAACATATTCACCCTTATCGATGAAGTATTTCAAAACATATTACTTAATATAAATAGATGGTAATAATATTTATACCTAATGTTTATAATACAATGTATTTTACTGGATATATCAGAAGTTATATTTCATTGTTTGCCAGCATTTAAGTAATCACTTTGTTTGTTTTTAACTTACTTAAAGCATCATATTTGTTTTATGTGAACATTGATGAAAGTTAGTGCATTTTAATTATCAGTGTATCCCCCAATTTCCTACACATAAAGATTTTCATATCTGTCATTTCTTATTAAAAAATTAGTAAAATTATAGGTTAAAAACAACAAATTCACTCATTGTGATTAATGATTACAAGTTCCCTTTCCATATTTATAAATTGCCATTTTATGGCATATACTGAAAGTTTTTAGATTTAAATGGCAACATAATCAGCAAAGGTTATACTGAGTGATTATTGTCAATTTAATACTATTTGTTCAGAATGTTGTTACATTCTGTGACATTCCTAGCTCGGGCTTCTACTGTTTCCGTTGAACAACTTTATCAGTTATATGTCATGTATAAAACATTAGTTACATTGGTAACAGCATAAGTATTATGTATGGTCAAGATGGGTTAGAAAACCACAATTCAAGTTAAAGCAATTATATGACTTGTTATGCACATTTACTTATATGAGAAAATCATCATGCTTCCTCTTGATGTTCAATATAGTGTATGTCATTTATGACAAGTTAAAGCAGTAGTGTTATTATACACAAGCCCATGTTATTAAACTGTCTATTGTCAATTTAATAATATTTGTTCAGAATATGATTGTTACATTCTGTGACATTTTAAGTTCAGGCTTCTATTGTTTCTCTTGAACAACGTTGTCAGTTTGATGTCATGTATAAAACATTAGCTACCTTGGTGTAAACATATCTACAAACACTGCACCTATATGGAAAAAATACAGGCAGTTAGAATAACAAGAATAATAAATGATCAGCAAAGGAAGGCATCCCAGGGTCAGTACAGTTTTTATTATTCCTTGACTAGCTAATTTGGCTGATTAACAGACTGACAAATCATGTATCTGACTTGGTTTACTGACTGACTGACTTACTGACTATGTATCTGACTGACTGACTGACTATGTATCTGACTGACTGACAAATACATTAGTGAATACAGGACTTTTATACAGTTCTTGACAAATGCAGTCAGTTCTTCCTCTTTAGATATACATTGTGTCCTAAGTTGGTCATGCAACTATTACAAGTTATTTTAAAAGGGCTGTTATAGCAGACATAGCAGACTATTTTTGTAGAATTGCTATACAACAAGTTTTCCTTTTTTGGTATACAAGTACAGAGTAATCATTTCTTGTTTCAGCTTGCTCTGTCATCATATGCTCTTCCTGCTTAATTGTCTTATCATAACATTTCTAAAGAGTATTTATTATTATTACAGCTGCAGTTTACATTATTGCTACTGTTGAATAATTCAGAATTAATGAAAGTTTGCAACTTACAAAGTAGTACAATACAAAAGCTTAATAAAAACTTCATATAAAATCTGCAGGTTTGCAGCATGTATTTGCAAGTCATAACATCTGCCCCTGTCATTCATTCTATAGATAATGTGTGAAATAGAACAATATACATTTCCTGATTCTTTGATGTTAATGGCATATATGTACATTTTACAAATCATGTATTTTACATTATTTGCATTCTTTACACATAATAGTTTAGGAATGTTTTGATAGAAATAGAAAAGTACTGATTAATACATGTTTTATACAACTTCCAATAGAATAGCCATTCCTGCTGTTGCAGTACATCAGTGTGTATCAGTGTGTGATCAGACTGCTGTGACCTTTCCATTCTATCTTTATCCTACTAGCAGGCTGAGCTGACAATTCTAAAAAAACCCTGCAAAGTCTTATAGTTAGTTTGCATCTGTTGTCTGACATTTGATTATTAGAGGAATTATTGTCAATATAAATATTTATTTATATTAATAATTATCCCTTGATAAAGAGAGGAATTATTCATAAGCACTATCTTATCTTGGCTGATGCCCTTTTAGCCAGGCATTGTATTTCCATGCAGCTTTGTATTCATGCTTTCAGTCACTGGCATTCACATAAAAGATTGTTCACACATGCTGCTCAGGGAAGATTTCCGTAAGCTGGTGTCTCAATATTGCTTGAGATCCTAATACCATAACAGAGTTCCCCCTGAACAGACATGAGAATTCATGTTTGTTGATTTTATTCAGTGAATATTATCAAGCTTCATTGGTTCAGAGTACTTCATAAACCATACGATGTTTTGGACCTGATTCACTTGGTCCACTGTTAAAACCTGTACTGCTTGTCATTTTACACATTCAATTCCACACTTGATGGCAACAATTACTAGGCTTATATATCCTAAAATGCCAAATATAACCAGTATAAGCTGCATTATTTTTCCTCCCCAGCTACTGATAAAACCACTCAGCCAAGAGAACCATGTTTCTTTTTCTATTTGTGCTTTTTGAGCAATTTCCTCAATTATTTTGAGGTGACTCCTGATTTCAGATTCATTATCAGGAATATAAATACAATATTCCTCTCCTAACAATGCACAAACTTTAATGCCATTTGGCTCTGTAGGACCACATTTCTCATGGCAGTCATTTCTATGGTAATTTTTAATTCCTCTAATAGACCTGCCAGTTTTTTAATTTTCCAAATAGCTTTTACTTCTCCATAGAATGGAAAGATTGATACTCATGCAAGGACATCATTTCATACATCCATTTCTTCCGGGTCTATATTATATCATCGAACGCTTAAAAAAGCGATCGCTGATTGATCGGCCTAATTTAAGCGAAAGCTTAAAATCTCGAACTGTCAGATCAGCGATTTTTTTCCCAGGGAAAAAAATCGCTGATCCAAAACACATACACACAACGCAAGCACACCAAACAAACAGAAATCCACACACATACACCTAAAATCTGATACCTAACCCTACACTAAACTATGCACACACCACTAACTACACACTTACCTTAACCCAAACCCTAACCCTAAGGTCCGTCACTATCGCACACTCACCTCACTCGCTCCCTAACTCTAACTCACTTAAATCCGCCCTAACCCTCATGTCCACTCATTCGCACACACACCTAACCCGAGCCCTAACCCTAACTCACCTAAATCACCCTAACACTCACATCGACACAATCGCACACTTACCTGAATCTGACCAGTAACTTTCCACCATAACACTGAAAATACTGAAGCAACAGAAACGGACAACCAAATTATTTCCCTAGGAAAAAATTTGAGTTTCTGCTGCTTCGATATTTTGCAGTTTTGCAAAAATAAGGTCGATCAATTAGCGTTCACTTTTTTAAACGTTTGAGGATATAATATAGACCCTTTTTTCCTATGTCAATATGTCATTTTAATCTAACATTTCTAATATTAGACTTAGGCACTATAATATGTCTAATGGATGGAATTTCATGTCCCAAATGACACAATCCAGTCCAGTTCTCAGAAAGTCATTTGTAGGCTTTATTACCACAGATGTAATATATGCCTGTTCGAATTGGAACCATCCATGTTGTAACTCAATGTGTAATTTTAGCTTTTTTAAATGTCCAGCAAGTTTCATTACTAAAATGCTGAAAACATTGTTCACTGGCATTTTGGGTAGCATAAATAATACTACAAGAACTTCTCTCAATAAATGGGTGATTACTTGTTTTTTCTCCTTGTAAACAAACATTAGCAGTTACAGTTGTATGAACAAGCCTCAAGAAAGGGTGTTTCCTTGGGATTTAGTTATTCTTTGGAACACAGCCTCGGTTTGTGAGATTCAACATTTCCAAAAGGGTAGATGGAATAGTTCATATGGAATTCCTACCATTTGCATCTTGTGGTATCTCAGCACATATCCAGCACTGTTTAGCATTCAAAGTTTCTGAGTACATTTGCAGTGATTTGGTAACGGTATTAAAGTCCACCTTTCCTTGTATTGAGAAGTAAAAATTCATCAGGATCACGATTAATATCAGGATTTTTATGGTTTGATATTTGCTGGAAGAGAAAAGAATTGTGTTCTTATTAGTTGTATCTGATATTATGTCCCTTTATATCAGTTATTACATTTGTAAGTTATTCAGTTTTCTCCCCTCCATTTTCATCTTTTAACATGACCTTTATGAATCTAACCATTTTTTGGTGGCTGATTTTTATATGGCTGGATTTGTACAGCCACTTTGGTAAATGTAGGGTCCTATCCATTTTGAATCCCATTTACTTGTGCTTCCAGACTGACAGACCATTACAAGATTTCCTTGTTCCAATTGTACCTCCCTCAATTCCCAAATCTCATTTTGTTTACACAGTCCTAGATTATGGGATTGTCCAGCTTCCCAGACTCTCCCTTTTACCCAACTGATTTGGTCTTGGAGCTGGTCCCACAAATTTGTTTCTTCTAATGATATCCCATAAGGGATTTCTCCTGCTTGTAAATTCATAGGTTGACCTGTCATTAGTTCATGTGGAGTTAACCCACATCCCTGAGGAGAATTTCGCATCTTAATCAAAATGTTGGGTAAATGTTTTACCCAATGAATCCCATACTCAGAAATCATTTTCTTTTAATCCTTCCTTCAGAGTTCTATTAGCTCTTTTGACTTTTCCAGAACTCTGAGGATTGTAACCTTTGCTTGGTTCCCCAAGTTTTACACATTTATTTTGTCACTCTTCCAGTAAAGTGAGTCCCTTGATCACTATGTATTTCTTGGGGCGCTCTCCATGTCGGAATGATCCTTTCACTTATTATTCTAACTATTGAGTTTGCATCTTCCTTTTTTGTTGGATTAGCTTCCACCCATCCAGTATATTTTTCTGGTGCTGTCCTACAAAATCCATTTGTACCCTTTCCCAGGGTCCCAAGCTTTTGGGAGCCTATATTGTTTTTTCCTATTTCATTTTCCCACATTGCGCATGGCACATGTGACACATCTATCTACCTGATTTTGGATGTCTGTTGTCATTCCTTCCCATTTAAATCTAGAACTAACAATTTGTTGTAATCTTTCCCTTCCTGTATGACCTAGGAAATTATGATAATAAGTTAACAACATTTTTCCTTTTTCAGGCTCAGTTGTTTGTACCCTATGTAAAGGACCTTTGTGAATTCTCCTGGTACCAACCAAGGTTCTGGAAATCTAACCCATTTCTATTCACTTCCTTGTATTATTTCAAATTCTTCTATTTTCCCTTTCTTAATGATGTCTGGCTGTTCTCTTAGAATTTTTACTAAGCTTCCTAATTGCTGATTACCTTTGTTTGTTTTTGCATTTAAGGTCATATGAGCACCTTGTTCAAATTCAGGACTCCATAACGGCTTCATTTCATTTGTTCCTGTCATTGTTAATTTACATGCAGTAGGTGTTATGATGATCCCATCACACTGGATTTGGGTAATTTTACCTACCTCACTTTCCACTCTATGTTCATACTCTATACACTGATCTCTACAAAAGTAAGCTGTACAATGTAAAGGTAAAGGCTTTAGAGGTAAGTCCATTTGTATTTGGCACTTATTCAAAATATTTTGTACCTTTTCCCTTATTTGTTTTTCTTCCATGTCATGTGTTTCCCATGCCCAGTATTGAGGAACATTTTGTATTGGTTATGTTTCTTTGGAGTTAAGGGCCCCTTCTTTTGCTAGCTAATCTACTATTTTATTAGCCTGACTGTGTACCTCATTGTTGGTGTGAGCTTTGACATTATTTATACTCACTGTAGAAGGATTGTTATCTTTTACCAAACTCCACATTTCTGTCAACACTTCCTGATGACTGATTGGTTCACCATCAGCTGTAATCAAACCTATCCTTGCCCAAATGGGAAGAGATGATTTTAAGACTCAGCCTAAATATTCACTGTCTGTATAAATGTTTACAGGTCTGGGTGATAACAAGGCTTGTTTAACTGTTTCTAGTTCATCTCTTTGTGTTGAGCATCCTCCTGGGAGACTACCCTTCTTGTGTTCTTTGGTCTCTGCATTGTATATTACCCATTCTGTCACAAAACACCCTATTTCAGAGCTCCAGAATCTGGATCATCTATGTACAATTCTGGTGCTCCTTCAATAGTGTTTCTCTCCATTTTCCAAGTCAGGACATTCATGAGATTCCCCTTGGTAATTAAACAGTTTTGATAAAAACTTAATTTGAGGGATTTCTACTCTGATTTCTCCTTCCTGACTTGCAAGACTTGCAGTGATTCTACCAAGTCATACATTATTAATGCCCTTTGGATTTCCTTCTAACATGTATTTAACTGGAGTATGTTTGGTCTGTAGCACAACTAGAGAGCCCTGAATCATATGTCATGTCACCTCAGTACATCATTCTGCTATGATGGCTTGCTTTTCACATTCTCTCATTCCTTTCTATACTGGGCTCATAGCTCGGGAATAATAACCCAGAACCTGATACTGAGAATCTCTTTTTTGCAATACTATGGCCATCTTAGTTAGACCATTGTGTCCAAACTGTATGATGAACTTTTTATCTCTTTCTGGGACACCCAAAGTAGGTGCAGAAATGAGTCCTTCCTTGACCTTGAGAGAAAGCTGCTAGTGACTCATCATTCCAATTCAGAAGTTCATCTCCCTCTTTGTTTCCTTTAAGCATATTAGTCAAGGGTTTTGCTTTTTCTGCATAATTTGGTATCCATTCCCTTGAGAATCCAAAGATTCCTGGGGCTTGCCTTAACCCTGTGGCAGTAACTGGAATTGGTAACTGTCTGATGAGTTGCTTTTTGTCTTCACTAATGCTTCTTTGTCCTGCTGATATCGTGACACCCAAGAAAGTAACAGAATCTTTCATAAACTGACTCTTTTTAGGGTTCCGTTTTAATCCTGATTGTCTTATTGCTTGGAAAATTTCTGTTAATGCATTTAAGTGCTGCTTTTCAGTTTCTGTTCCTACAAGTATGTCATCCACATATTGAATAACAGAAGGTCTACATTCTAATGGTTTTAGTATTTCCTACATTACCTGATGAAAAACTGTTGGAGCATTATGAAAGCCCTGAGGCATTCTTGTCCAAGTATATTGTTGGCCTTCTACAGTAAAAGCAAATTTCCATTGTGAGTCTTTATCTAGAGTAATACTTCAGAAACCATTACTCACATCTAATGTGGAGAAAATTTTTATTTTTTCCTGAATCTGAGCAATAAGATCAGGCATGCTTCCTACTATTGGCAAAGAATGAGGTATCACCTTATTATATTTTCTGTAATCAACAGTAATATGATAACTTCCATCTGCTTTTGTACAGGCCAGTATGGACTGTTAGCTGGTGAATTAACTTTTCTCACTACCCCTTGAGCTTCTAAAGCTTTTGCAGTATTTAGTATTGCCTCTTCTGCCTCTTTCTTTACTGAATATTGTGTTATAGGTTTCTTGGGACTGTCTCTTACTTTAAGAATAAAGTCAGGGACTTGTCCACAATCATTCCTATATTTGGCAAAAATATCCTGATAGCAATAAATTAGCTGAGACAACTCTTGCTTTGGTGATTTTAATAACTTAACTAAATCATACTGTCCTGGGTCTTTGACACTGTATTTGCATAATGATTCAGAGATGACTAATACTTCATTTAATGGTCCCTTAATCAATTCTCTGTGACATAAATTTGTACTTTAACCTCTTTGTTTTAAGATATCATTTCCAATGATGTTTTGTAGATGAGAACCTGGTAACGCATGCATGCTGGAAGTTGTCTTCCCCTATCTTTGTTTTTACAGGGAGACTTACTTGAGCTTGAGAGATTTTCCTCCCAACCCTTGCAAGTTTATAGTTTTTGTTCCTGGAAATGTTCCTGTAGTAATGTTAACTGCAGTTTCTGTGTCTATTAAATATGTATCGAAGTGGTTTATCACCCAAATTTGAGCATGTGGCATTAGTGTTATTTTTCTTTGTACAGCTGTTGGTTCATCTGCTGTCTCTTTTACTTGTCTGTTTGATCCTTTTACACTTTCCTGTAAGTGGGAACATATTTGTTTTTTACAAAACTTCTATAGTCCTATGTTCTAATGTACACAAAAACTGTTGTAAGAGAGCTGAAATGAATGCTTTCTTAACAAAATCTCTTTTATTTTGATTTGGTTTTTCCTACTCTGTAAACTAATAAATCAAAGAAGGCAGTTTAAAAATAGGACATCTCTTTTTCCCCTTAACATTTGTTGCTTTTGACTGACCCATTCATGAATAATATTTAATAAACATTGTGGATCTCCTCTCTGTGAATTATTACCACCTGCACTATTTGCTTGGTTTATAACATCTTCAAATCTGGGAAAATTAGGAGATAAAATTCACCTTGATGCCTTAGCTTTCTCTGAGGTATTTTTAGAATCTGACCTCTCTCTTCCTTCAGAAAATGAAACAAAACTGACAGATTTTCCTGAGACATTTCCTCAGTAACACTTTCAAATTTATTTTGATTTTTTGTATATGGTTTAGTAAATCTTAATAAATATCTGTTTCTAGATCTGGTTGCATGTACCTTTTCTGGTATAAAATCCTGGTTTAAATCTCTAATACTGTTACTTTTAAAATTCAGTTTCTCAGATCTAACAGTTTCTGGTTGCAATAACATCTATGATGCCTTAACCCTACCACATTTAAAAATCTTATTACCATGCAAATTCCTTTAACTGCATGCCTCATAAATTACAGATTACACATGTAACTATAGGAGAACAAAGCTTTAGTGCATTCTACAAATAACAGAAAGACTAAAGTCTCACCCTATTTTGGCAGTGTGGAAATCCCTCTAGGAAAATTAGTTGCAGCTTTTAATTCCACTTACTTTTCCTGCAGATGAGACTCCACGGAGGAGAACTGATCAGACTTTGAGGATTCTTGTTTTCCCTTCACTCCATGGAGGAAAACTGATCCAACCTTGAGGTTTCTGGTTCTTCCTTCACCCGCTGACTTTTAAAAGCCAAGACCTTTCTGCAATATTTCAACTTTGCTTTAACTTTCCAACCTCTACACTTTCTGCTTTGCTTCCTCCCAGGTTTTGGCACCAAACTGTAAATGTATCTACAAGCACTGCACCTATGAAAAAAAAATACAGGCAGTTAGAAGAACAAAAATAATAAATGATTAGCAAAGCAAGGCATCCCAGGGTCAGTACAGTTTTTATTATTCCTTGATTAGCTAATTTGGCTGATTAACAGACTGTCAAATCATGTATCTGACTTGGTTTACTGACTGACTGACTATGTATCTGACTGACTGACAAATACATAAGTGAGTACAGGACTTTTACACAGTTCTTAACAAATGCAGTCAGTCCTGCCTCTTTAGATATACATTGTGTCCTAATTTGGTCATGCAACTATTACAAGTTATTTTAAAAGTGCTGTTATAGCAGACATAGCAGACTATTTCTGTAGAATTGCTATACAAGTTTTCCTTTTTTGGTATACAAGTACAGAGTAATCATTTCTTGTTTCAGCTTGCTCTGTCATCATATGCTCTTCCTGCTTAACTGTCTTATCATAACATTTC
Source organism: Protopterus annectens (assembly GCF_019279795.1). NCBI lineage: Eukaryota > Metazoa > Chordata > Ceratodontiformes > Protopteridae > Protopterus > Protopterus annectens. The sequence continues at coordinate 752,747,262 of NC_056734.1, forward strand.
TAAAGAGTATTTATTATTGTTATAGCTGCAGTTTACATTATTGCTACTGTTGAATAATTCAGAATTAATGAAAGTTTGTAACTTACAAAGTAGTACAATACAAAAGCTTAATAAAAACTTCATATAAAATCTGTAGCTTTACAGCATGTATTTGCAAGGCACAACATCTGCCCCTGTCATTCATTCTATAGATAATGTGTGAAATAGAACAATATACATTTCCTGATTCTTCGATGTTAATGGCATATATGTACATTTTACAAATCATGTATTTTACATTATTTGCATTATTTACACATAATAGTTTAGGAATGTTTTGATAGAAATAGAAAAGTACTGATTAATACATGTTTTATACAACTTCCAATAGAATAGCCATTCCTGCTGTTACAATACATCAGTGTATGTCAGTGTGTGACCCTTGTTTCAGGCTGCTGTGACCTTTCCATTCTATCTTTATCCTACTAGCAGGCTGAGCTGACAATTCTAAAAAACCCTGCAAAGTCTTATAGTTAGTTTGCATCTGTTGTCTGACATTTGATTATTAGAGGAATTATTTTCAATATAAATATTTATTTATATTAATAATTATGCCTTGATAAAGAGAGGAATTATTCATAAGCACTATCTTATCTTGGCCGATGCCCTTTTAGCCAGGCATTGTATTTCCATGCAGCTTTGTATTCATAATTTCAGTCACTGGCATTCACATAAAAGATTGTTCACACATGCTGCTCAGGGAAGATTTCCATAAGCTGGTGTCTCAACATTGCTTGAGATCCTAATTCTATAACACTTGGTAACCGCTTCAGTATTATGTATGGTCAAGATAGGTTACAAAAACTACAATTCAAGTTAAAGCAATTACATGACTTGTTATGCATATTTACTTATATAAGAAAATCATCATATTTCCCCTTGATGTTCAATGTAGTGTATGTCATTTATGACAAATTAAGACAGTAGTGTTATTATACAAAAGCCCATGTTATTAAATCCTGTCTTTAATATCTAAATTCAGTAGACTGCTTTATCTTATATGACGATTATATATTTTATGTCTAGATTTATTAAAATCATACATTACATAACTATTGTGTGTGTTTTTGTTTGTTTTTTTGGCTGTTGCTTAGTTATTTCAGAGACCACAAGTTGTAATGCTTATTCTTATTATTAGCTCCTTCCAAGCATGCTTATACAGTCCATAGACTTTAAATTATGAGACCCTCCTAGTTTCTTATTTGTTATATTTCCATCCTTACATGCACACATATCAGTACTTCAAGCACGGGCAACAATACCCATCCAGTTTTGCCAGTATACCATTCACTAGTTCATGTGGTGTGTTTCCAGGCTGTTCTTAAAATATCCAAACCAATATTTGTCCTGTTCCATTTTACCAGCCTGTTCCATGCAGTGGGCACTCTGCCAGTGACCCACTCAACACACCTTCCATTCCCATAGATATTTCCACAAAGGAAGTCTGATGACTCTCTAGGACTTCCTGGCAACCCCAAACACCCCTAGAATAAGCTACCCCCAAATGCCGAACAAGTCAGAGCAAGCTCACCTCCCAGACCACTGTAAAGGGTACTGCACAAGACCAATTGCTCTTAGTCTTTTCACAATAACTCAGGTTTCCACTCTTATGTAATTCCTTAATGTGTGTGGACCAAAATACATTTTAAATTTAAAAGTGCGCTTTTTTTTTTAATCAAGAATCAACTTAATGAGCTAAACAAAGTATTGAGAGACCATCAATATGTGTACACATGGTTTAAAACAGCCCTTTTATTATATTATATATATTTTTTTAAACCAAAAACTTAATTGCCAAGAATCATCTCAGAGGCTCCTCAGAGCCGTTATCATCACTCTGTCTCCATTACCATAGCAACCTGGGAGCATCTAAGTGTGTCTGTGCACTGCATACCAGAGAATCGCGATGCACCTGAAGCAAAGCTTAACTTCTCTGCAACTTCAAGCTTAAATTCCCTTCCTTTCAGTGAGGCAGCAGCCAGGAAAAGAATGGAGAGCAAACAGGTAAAAAACAATCCTCCCAACAAACCACCACAATAAGAGATAACACATTCTACCAGCCTTCCCACCTCTCACTCAGCAGATGTATAAACAAATTATTCTCTGCCAAAATATCCCAAATCACAGTTTTATCCACCCCCTTCCCATGGACCCAGGCTAAAACACCAAATGCTCTTCCTAATACACAATCATCAGTAAACCTCAATCATAAGCCGCAACCCACAGCTTCCCGGAGAAAAAACGGCAACATACAACAGCTGCCAGACACAGCTGCATCCACACACACCATGTCAGGCTTAATGAAAAAGCACTCGAAGGTATGATACCTGCCATAATTGATATTAACTATGTTTAGGCAGAATAATAATGACATTTGTACTAGCTGCCAGACCAGCTGCATCCACGCACACCATATCAAGATTGATCAAACAGCACTCGTAGCTGTGATACCTGCCATAATTGATATTAGCTATATTTAGACAGAATAATGACCAGGATATACATGACATTTCTAAATCATACTTTAACTGAAGAAGGCATTAGTCTCCATGACAGTATTTTTTTTCAAAACACTCTACTGTTACTGCTATTATATATGATGTTAATTTGTTACATTTGAGTCTGAACTCTGATGAATGGTACCTTGTTGAATTGGTTAATTAATTATTTAAATTATTGTAAGTAAAATCAATGAAAAATGAACAAGATAAGTATTCACTGAGTTCAAGTAGGGGAATAGAAACTTCTATGTTTGTATTATGTGTTGCTTTGTTTGGCTTATGTATAATGTAAACAGCAACCCATCTTGACCTACCTTTGTTTGTGAAGAATTATTGGACTCTTTGAACATTCTGAATAAATCATTACTGTTTCTCAGTTGTTTAAGAAACCCTCCTTTTTTAAAATAAAAACAGATGACAAGTGATGTACCATATCAGTTGATACTTTGAGAGATGTCGCTGTAAGAGTTATTTTTTGGGACAGCTCTCTTGCAATCAATTTTTTGTTTCTTCTTTCTAGCATCAGTCCAAGGATTTGTTTCATTTATTCATTTAAGAGTAAGGGGCCATCCATTCCATTTCTTCTGGGATAGACATTATGTTGTTGCTTTTGATGACTATAGTAACTTCTTCTAAGTCATTAAAGGTTCTCATCTTATTGGCAAAAAATATTTTTATCTTGGCTGGAAAGGTCAGCTATGCTTTAATGTTGTTTTGTTTCAACAGTTTTATTACTGGCCAAACTTTTTTCCTTTGTTGTAATATGCTGGAAGAATAATCATTGTCAAACCTTATTAGGCTTTGGTTGTATTTTAAGGGTGATTTTCTCCAAGCAGATTTTAATATTAGTTTCTTGTCCAGAAATGAAAGAAATGTTATAACTATGGATCTAGGTGGAGTATTTGTTGAGTTAGAAGCAGGTTTCCTCAGTGCTCTATGCACCCTTTCAATTCCAAATGTAAGTCCCTCTTTCAAGTCTAAAAATTCAGGAATCCAGGTTGTTAAGAATGAAATAATGTCTTCTCATTCAGTGTTTTCAGGCAAACCAAAGATGCTTATGTGTTTCTCCTTTCCCTGTTTTCTAAGTCATCTATTTTGTTAACTAGCCATGTATTCTGTTTAAGCAGAAATTCTTTTTGGAATTCTTCCTCTTTGAGTCTCCATTCAATGATATTTAGAGAAGTGTCTATATTTGTTATTTTTGTATGGTGTATTGCTGTAATAGTTACTTAAGAGTATCAGTCTGTTTTTGAGAATTTAATTTGAGGTTTTCTAAGTCATTTTTAAAGCCATTCATCTTCAAAGAAAGTTCCTGTAAGGTAGATGTCATCAATTGCTTTTCTTTTTTCAAAGCAGCATCTGGATGAGAATTCCTTGAGTTGTTCATAATCAGTGACTCAATATATCTCCAAGTTACTTAACAGGAAAATGTTTGTATATCTCCATCAACATTTATATTTATGTAGTTTAGTCGTTTATCTATAGATTTCTGACATTTTAAACTTGAAAAATAATAAAATTTCCCTATATTATTATACTAGTTTATGGAGCTCTCAAAATTCACTGCTCTCAGTTGGCCATCTAGGCCTCACCCCCCTGCTGCTTAAGATTTTGATGTCCCAGGTAAAGTACCACCATGCATAGCTCTCAACCAATCAGGGACACATCTCAACAGAATCAGAAACAAATTCAGAAATAATCAGGGACAATCAGGGGCACTTTCAAAACATTACCACTATTAACTTGAAACAATGACAGAATAAGAGAATGTGAATTAATATAAATTTGAATATACATTTTATGAACTAAAAGAAGTCTAAAACTCTAATTACTGCCGTTATTAAGTACAGATCACCAACTTTTCTCTAATGGCTACAAGTTTGTAAGCGGGATTAAGAGGAACAGACCTAAAAGTTGAATCAAAATCAGGGACATCCATGAAAATTAGGGGCAGTTGAGAGATATGCAGGCACCATGACAGAAGGCATCAGCAACTGTAAATATGTTTTACAATGTTTTTGTACCCCACTGAAGCACTTACAAAAAATATGATCCTAGAAATGAAAAGCTAGACAGCATAGATCAGACTTGCTCTCTTCAGAATTGTTAGCTACATTAGAAGTAGTCTAGAGTGAAAACTTTTATGCATTAGCCTGATGTTACCTGTGATGCTACATCCCCATTCACTTATACTGAACACAGCTTTTTGTTTGGTTCCTTATTACATGTATTGTACTGGACAGGTTTATTGTAGTGCTTACCTTTAGACTTTCAGCCCTAAGTCATTCATAAAGCCAGACAGGACAGAAGACAGTATAGCATAAGTGAAAGTACTATCTAAATGCAGGCTAGCTGGCCACAGGTCACATGCACAGACTCTTCTAATCTGCATCTGTCAGCTAAACTGGCTAGAATTACCCAATTACTTATCATATTACCAATTAGTCATGACACTCAAACTTATCTATATGCTTAGAAAAATAAAATTCACTCCAAACCCTACTGCAATAGCACTCCTGCCCCAGAGACCAGTGCTGTAGCAGAAAATCCTTCCTGCTTACCACAAAGTCCATCAGTTTGGTAGGGGACTCCTTATAATCTATCAATGTCTCAGAATTCTGGAATTCTTTCCCTCTCACTCTCAAACTTTGTTGTTTGTTACAGTTTATTTTTAAAACTAGTATTAACCTTGTGTTTTGTTTCTGTGGAAATAGTTACACATTTATGTATTGTTTTCAGGCATCTAAGCCATGATATGCTTTAGCTGTGCTCTGCATACCCCTCAAATGTCCAGAATATTGCAAAATGTCCCTGACTGGGTTTTCATATATACACACTGAACTTTATCACAATACTGTTGCATACTTCATACATGACTCCCATGTGTACATCTCAGTCTATCCCTGTGATCTACTCCCAGCACTATCATCATTCAACCCTCTCTCTATCACCCTCCAAATTGTTTCAGGAATAAGCCTTTGTTCTCTCATAAGCTGCATACATACATACCTGTACTACAATTTCACACTACATTTTCTTCAGAAAAAAGTCACATTACACACAGTAGATTTTAAATAATACACCAGATTTTACTCCTTTGCCCAAGAGCAACTGTGTGTGTGTGTGTGTGTGTGTGTGTGTGTGTGTGTGTGTGTGTGTGTGTGTGTGTGTGTGTGTGTGTGTGTGTGTGTGTGTGTGTGTGTGCAGTGGTTAATTTACTGGGAAGGCTACAGGAACTGAAGTCCCCTCATTAGCAGTACCTACAGCTAGGCTTACCTCCATACTTCTCAATGTCTCCTTTTTTGAGAAGCATCTGATTTAACAATAAATTGCAGAAGTCGCTCTGTTGTTCTGCTTTGAAGATTGATGGGTCCACTTTAAGCAATCTCATTGGTTTAGCCTCAGCATATCTACAAGCCAGTGAGAAATTGACATCCTGGGTATGTCATCAGACAAAAGAAGTGCAGTCACTGCTTTTTCTGCTGGATCCTAAAGTGTAGTGGTTGTGAGTCATGCTTAGCTTGGCTCACCTATTACAGCCCCTCACCAAATCCATGTTCCAAAAAGGCAGATGCAATACAAGTAGGTTTGTCTGACAGCACACCTCTCTACTATCCTGTTTCTGATATAAAATACCAAATTCTGCCTTAAAATATGGTGATGCCATAAAATTCTGTGTGGCCCCTTTAAATCACAGTTTGTTGCTCCCTCTCCTCTGCTAGGCATAAAATGACATTAATATATTCAGTACTCACAGACCCTTCACTGGAAACAGGTTAAGTTGCTTAACTGAAGTTTGTAAGCTCCCTGGAGAATGATCACAGACTAGAAAGATGTGCAACTGGTGGTCTTTAGAAGTTTTTCCTCAGAATACCTTCAAGAACTACATCTCTAGCGACTGAACAGCACAAAGATATTACAAATTTTACAGTCTTACAACTGTCCCAGTCTGAGGAGAGAACACTTCTGGATCTCAAGGTCACGAGACTCCACAAAAAGTAGATTTACATGAGTAGTGTGAGCTTGTATGCTTTGTTTAATCAGTTTACGAGTGTTGACGATCACTTTAGCACAGTATGTATGCTAGAGTGCTAAGTGGAGAAAATTTTCTTTAGATCAAGTAGACGGGGCTTCGTTTTGATAAAAACAAGCATTTGCCTTTTTTTTTTTTTTGTTAAGCAGCTAGGTAAAGTGAACACTGCAGCCACCTGATAATATAGTAAATGTACACAGCACATATATTTGGGCGGCCACGGTGGTGCAGTGGTTAGCATTGCTGCCTCACAGCAAGAGGTTCTCCCTCCTGCTGGGGTGTGCTCTGTCTGGAGTCTGCATGTCTCCTGTGGTCGTGGGTTTCCTACCTACGGGTGCTCGTTTCCTCCCACATCCCAAAGACATGCTGCAGGTGGATTTTGACACTCTAAATTTGGGTGTGCGTGTGTGTGTGTGCCTTCTGTGGAAGGTTGGGCGCCGGGCTGGCAACTCGACACCGTAAAACTCCACTGCCATTCAATGTGCGGACAAAGTGATCCGCTGTGGCGACCCCTAACCGGGAAAAAGCCGAAAGAAGAAGAAGACACAGCACATATATTTAGTTAAAAGCATGTTATTTTGAAAAAAGTTTTTATCTCACATTTGTCATTTTTTTATTTTTTACATGTAACTGACACATTAGCTACCATTCAGTAGAAAATATTTATTCATCCATCCATCCATCCATCCATCCATCCATCCACCCCTTTTTCTCATTTTTTCACCTGGGGTTGGGGTGTCACTTCAATAGTGACAATCATCTAGAGCCAAGGTTTACAAAATATTTATGTTGAACTGAAACTCTAAGACAGAATTCCATTGTTCATATTATGCACTTTATATAAAATGTAATATGCTGATATCCATTTATCTCCCAGCATACTTCTACTACCATCCTATCTATAATACTTTTCCAAATAAAATGTTTATTTTCAGGTGGTATCTGACTTCTTTGTATAGATTATGTGCCATGGTATATCTGTATCACCATCTGCATCTCAGCTGTCTAATTTTTTTTTTCTTTTATAATTTTATTTATTTGTTAACCACAGAAAGTCCATTGTGCACACTTGTTTGTATTCTGGTTTAACTCCGCACCAATGACAGTTGAAGGACTTGCTCATTTATAAAGCTAGCAACTGCAGTCCAGTGTAAGAGGAGTGCTGCACTCCTGAGTGTGTCATCCTACCATGGCCCCATCTGCTTGAGGTTAAAGTAGCACAGGTGGATGTAAAAGATCCCACTGCACCTTTCAAAAACAGTAGAGGTTCTTTACTGATTGTAACAATTATATACACCATTTACATTATAAACAATATGCACATTATATGCATTATTTACAGTTGCTTACATCTAATATTCCAACATCATATAAATATAATGTGTCTTTCGGCTTTTCCCGGTTAGGGGTAGCCACAGCGGAACTCCGGTCCGCTAATGATTGGCAGTTGATTTTTACGTGCCGAGTTGCCAGCTCTGACACACAACCTTTAACGAAGGTACGCCCATTCACGCATGTCTCCACGCAGAAGACGCTCTAGCTGAAAGCCGAACCAGACAGCGTCTTACTGTGAGGCAACAATGCTACCGCAGCACCACCATAGTTTCATATATTTCAGTTACTCCCCCCACTCTTTATTCCACAACTAAAAACATATCTTTTTTCCAAAATTTCAGCCAATATCCACTTCCCATCATACTTTATCTCATTTAATCTTTCATTCCATATGACCACAAACACGAAATAGCTTTTTATCAATTTCTTCCACATCCTTTGTTTTTTTTTTTGTTACCATAGTATCCATCCTCTATCATATTCATATTTATATCTTTCACAATTTTAGAATCTTTCAATATATTAATTTCATATAATTTTTCCCACAATTCTCTCACTCTTGTACAATCCAAGAAAACATGTTCCATCATCTCAGTCTCTACACAATGGTTACATATCCTTTCCTGAATCCTTTTATAAGGCATGTTTGCTTTAACAGGCAGTTTACTTGTCATTAACCTCCAAATAAAGTCTTTACATTCATACATTTTTTTTGCTCTGTATAAGCCTTATTTTAATTGCCTTTCTTTTATCATTATCCAAGTTTTTCCAAGGATAAATATGATAACATTCCCTCATAACATTTTCATACCAATATTTTCTGTTCTTTTGTACATTTCCTGTTTTTAATTTCCATAATAATACCTTGCTTTGATACTCTTTACTCTCATTGTTAACATTGTTCTTCCATCTTTTTCCATGTCTTAAGCTTTCTCAAAAATGTTTATACTTAATTTTCGCATACAGACCTCCTCTCCTCACAGGGTTTAATCTTGAACCCCATATGAATGAAAATATAATTGATAGCAATTATTTTTCATACCTGGATGGAATCATGTATGCACTTGTTAAACAGGCAATCTTAAATATCAAAACAGAGTTTAGTAAATGTAACTTTTTCTTGTATGATAATCTATACGAGCTCCAAAACATACATATTTCTTTCAGCTTTTGTATCAATCTTTCCCATTGTGTTTTCTTCTTCATATTAACCCCAAATGTTATTCCTAGAACATCTACCTCTTCATCATTAAAGTGAATACCTTCTAATTCACCCAATAAATCCATTCCTTTACTTTTATCCTTATTAATACTTAAACTAATCATATTCAAATACTTACTTAGTTTCCTAATTCCTTGTTCCATCCGTTTCCTATTCTTAGTAATTAAAACTATATCATCTGCATAAGTAAGCATAGCCAAAACGTATATACCCTCTATTATTATATACTTTGCTATTTTCAACTCTCTATTCATTGCATTTACCATTACATTCATAACTAATGTAAATAAGATACTACTTGCTGGACAACATTGTTTTATACCACATTCTATTCTTATTTCTTTACTTAACCAGCTATTTAAGATTATTTTTATAATATTATTCTCATATACTGATACTGGGCAGCCACGGTGGTGCAGGGGTTAGCATTGCCACCTCACAGCAAGAGGTTCTCCAGTTCAATGCTGGGGTGCCTTCTGTGCGGAGTCTGCATGTCCTCCCTGTAGTCGCATGGGTTTCCTCCGGGTGCTCCGGTTTCCTCCCACATCCCAAAGACATGCAGTAGGTTGATTGGTCACTCTAAATTGGCCCTAGGTGTGAGTGCGTGTGTGTGCCTTCTGTAGAAGGTTGGGCTGGCAACTCGACACCGTAAAACTTCACTGCCAATCATGAGCGGACACATGATCCGCTGTGGCGACCCCTAACCGGGAAAAGCCAAAAGAAGAAGAAGATTCTCATATACTGATATTCTAACTTTTATTATTGCATCACTTACATTATAGTCTCTTAATATACTCCACAATTCCTCATATTGTGTTTTATCAAATGTTTTATTCATGTCTCCAACCAACAGTTTAGTCTCCACTTTTATTTATGATATCATCTATTACCTCTCTTAATATCCACAGTAAATCCTGACTTCCTTTCCCTTTTTTTCCAAAAATCATAAACTCCATCAACCTTTCCACACCTTTCCCCAGTCTTTTCCCTGTTATTTCATAAATATTTTATAATCTGTATTATTTAGTACTATTGGTCTCCAGTTCCTAATATCTTCCTTCTTCCATTTTTTCCATATGAATTTCATGGCCCCCATACATATTTATTTTTTATTTATCCCTTTTGCTAACCACTCATTCAATACTTCTGCAAAATAAACCTTTTGCCATTCTTTCATATAATATATATGATATTCAATTCCATCTATTCCTGTAGCTTTCTTCATATCTATATATTTTAATACTTCATAAAACCCTCCTAAACATATATTTCCACATAACCTCATTCTCTTGTTTACTTAACATCTTTACCTCCCATATTTGCCTTTCTTTTGTCTCTATCTTCTTAAATCTATTTTATATACTGCTCTATTACTTCAAATATTTTTTGCGTGTTCACTTTCTGTTCATTATTTTCCAATTCTCTTATTACTCTCTCATTTTTTCTCACCATTTAACTAAAATATGGAGCCGTGTCTTCTTTTTTCCTTGTAAAAAGTACCTTTGCCTATATAATATTTTGTTATCCTTTGTTGGTTGATTTTATATATTTCCTTCTCCTTTCAATAAAAACTTTTATTATTTCTTAATATGTCTCTAAATACTGTCTAACTTGGCAACCTATGTTTCTTCTTTTATTTATTTCTTTTCATCATCTGGCATTCTAGAAATCACTTATTGTAGTTTCCTTTAAAACTTAACCAGCAGTCAGTCCAATTTTCATAAAATATTCTCATTTCTACATGATCTTTCAGTAATCTGTCCATTTCCTTTCTTTTCTCCTCATTTAAATCTTTTATTCAACCTTTTGATACCTTTGCTTTACCTATCCTTATACACATACCTCTCAACCTCTTAGAGCAAGAAATCTGGACAAAGCCATATATAATTAGAAGACAAAGATCCAAAAATGAGGACAATTTTTAAATATAGCTCTTACAAACTTAGAAAGTTGACTGAATAACAGATTTTGCTTTAACAGGAAATTTCTAAAGGATATGAAGTCTGAAACTCAAAAGTCTGTCATTATTTTCTGTCTTCAGTCTTTAATAACTTGCCAATAATTTACCAGAAAACCACAATTTTATGAAAAACAGGCCAGAAATATGAGGTAAAAATCTGGACATTCTGAAAAAATCTGTACAGTTGAGAGGTATGCTTATGCATTCTTCCTTTTCCTTTATTTTTAGCCATATAGCCAGATGATCTAAGAAATATGTTTTCTTTGTTCCTTCTTTTATAATTTTTAAAGTATCAGATATTATAAAATAATCAATATCTGTTTTTATCTCATTCCTTTTATAAGTCCAATGTATGTTATCCCATATCTACAACTTTCCACTTTTTCTTAGCATTATCCCCTTCTTTCTTTCTATTAAATCACAATTAAAATATCCTACTATTATTTCCATATTCACTCCTACATAGTTTAAGATTTTTAAGCATTTCCTCTCTTCCGTTTTTGTTATATATAAATATATTGCAATGATTCTATACACATCTGTCTTATATTTTACTGTATATCTACCACTGTTATTCTACCTAACTCAAACGAAGTATAATCTAAAACCTTAACTGTTTTCTTACAAAACACAGCAATTCTTGACTATATATCTTTCCCCATGTTCCATACAACGCTCCCAGGCCATAAGTTTTCCATCTACTTCCTTTCTTCTTCCATCAAGATTCTTGCATCTTCTAAAATAATTACAAGCATATAGAGTAATATACACCATTCCACAGCACCTAACCATCTTTTAACATTTTTTATACTGTTAACATTTCATAGGTTCATAGGTTCATAGGTTCATACTAGGCTATCTGCCCTGGGGCATTTATAAGCCTAGCCCGATTGTGTTTGGCTTATGCCACCCCTTGATTTGAGTATACTGTGCCCTTTTTAAAGTTTAGTTTACTGTGCCTCTGTCTAATAGTGACACGGAAGTAATCCCCGGGACAAACTTACGATCCCCCATCCACTCATCTAGATTCTTCTTGAAGAGAGTCAGTGAGGTGCTCTGCCTAACATGAATTGGAATTCTATTCCAGAGCGAAGGGAGCCTCTGGGTTATGAATCCGTCCCTCTAGCATGTTCTATTTATTTCTGTGCTGAAGTTCAAGTCCCTCAAGCGCGTGGCTCTAAGGGATTTAGATTTACTGAGGTGGAGCATGTCCATTAATTCTGGGTTGGACATAGCTTTATATGTCAGGCATAGATCGCCTTGAAGTAGGCGGTATGCAACTGAGTAGAGCTGGAGTTTTTTTAACCGAGCAGCATATGGCATCTGTTTGAGTCCCTTGATCCTCCTGGTGAGGTACTTTTGGGGTCTTTCTAATTGCTGCAGGTGTCGGGTAAGGTACATCACAAAGGGGGCATTGTATTCTATGATGGGCCTGATGAGGGATGAATAAAGTGGCACGATTACCTCTCTTGATCTAGATGTGAATCCTTTCATGATGAGGTGGGTTATGTAGAAGGTCTTTTTAACCACTTTGGCAATGTGGTTGTCAAAGGAGAGATTGCTATCAACTTGGGTCCCCAGATCCCTAATTACTTTCTCTGTACTTAATGGGTTACCACCTATGTGGTAATTTGTGGGCACATTGTTTTTGCCAAAGGGTATGACTATACACTTTTTGGCATTTAGCTTTAGACCATGGCTCTGGCACCAGTTATCCATCTCTGCGAGACCTTTTTGAAGGATGTTTGTGTCAGCTGGAAAGTCGATTATGGCGCCCAGTTTGCAGTCATCTGTGAACTTGGTGAGCCATAGTCCTCCCATGTTGGCCTGTACCTCAGAAAAGTAAATACCGAACAAGAGAGGTCCCAGGACAGAACCTTGTGGGATGCCACTTGTGACCGGTTTCGAGTCTGACATGGCTCCAGCAACGCTGACTCTGTGGGTTCTGTCTTTGAGCCAGTTTGCGACCCATCTTGTGACATAGGGGGTTATATTTAGGCTGGATAGCTTATCTATGATGCCCAATTTATTGATGAGACCCTCAGATTCTTCCAGATTTATTATTTTCCATCTTATCCCTTATCTTTTTTTATTTCCTTTCATAATCACATTTTTAAATTTTCTTTCCCTATCATTCCCCCTTCTCCCTATTAAACTTTTTTACCTCTATTTTTGAACTACTATCTTCCACTTCACTTGTTTACAGTATTGATTGCTCGTCTTCATTCTTTTTATTTTCTTTACCCATCATATTTTTATCTTCCTTTTGTATAATATTTTGTTTTTCGTGTTCATTCTCTACATTGTTGTTATATCATACACATGTTCTTGCATCTGCTGCTTTTCTTGCTCAACATGCAATTGTTCATCACAGTTAATTAAATCATGTCCCGTTTTTGCACATTTTTACACATCAGTTTACATTTCCTTTGCTTCATGTCCCACTTCCCCAGAAACAAAATATCTTCTTTTGTCAGAATCACTTATTAAATGATAATGTTTTCCACAAAAAAGCAAGTTTTCATCTGTCCCTTATATCTTATATATCCTCTGTTTCCTTCAACAGTTATTACAGTCAGAATATGCACAAGATTACCATTTTTCATCTTCAAAATGATACCACGATCCCATACCCCTGTCCATAGACCTCTGTCATCTTATACTTTTGTAATGTCCAACACTTCTTTACAAACAGTGTTTAAATATTCTTTCAGTGCTTTCTTATCTACTTCAGTGTGAAATTGTATAGCAATCCTTTTTTTTGTTTCTCTATAAAAAGTCTGCACCACATAAAGGTTCCATGGATTACAGTCTTTTTTTCTTCAAATTTCTCTAAAAAACATTCCATGTATTGCCCAGTCTCAAATAAAATGCACAGTAAATCTCTCTATTAATATGCATGAAAGCTCTTCCCTCAGTGGGTGATATTCCCAAGGGTGCAATGACTTTGTCCCATACATTGTACCATTCTATTTCTTTTTCTTTCTTACCGCTGAGCTGTACATTGAATTTGTTTCTCTTTTCCTGCTTCTCCTTCTCTTAATTGCTTTTTCCCTCTTTCATCATCAATACATATGACTTTCTTTCCTCTGAAATTTCTCTCACTTCCTCTTCCTGAATTTTGTTCATAATGTCACCCCATGATGCTGCTGCTTCACTCTCCAGTTCATTCTGCATAATCATTTCTTTCTGATAATCATCCCATAACCCTCCTGATTGAAGGGTTTTAACTACACACTCTGACTTGGACCCAGAGAACAGACCTTTCTGGAATAAGTACTCTGAATCTTGTGAAGGTTCAATTACCTTAGCCTTTTCTCCAACCACCTCTTTTTCACAAACAACTCATCTGATCCCTCAATCGTGACCTCACCACTTGAGCGACAGCTCTCCAACTCTGATTCTTTCTGCACACATTTTTCTTTTTTCGCTATCTGACATTCATACTACCTACATCTTCCTTCCAGTTTCTCTGAGCTGCCTTCACACCTGGAATGGAAACTGGAAGTGTAACAGCCAAACAATGTCTCCATACTCTTCAAAAAGAGTAGGGGAAGTTTCCTGATGTCCTGGCCAAATTTCCCCTAGTAGTATAAATATCACCTCAGGTCTCTCATGAAAAGAGGCCACTAGCCTAGTAGCAATACCACAGTCAACAAAGGATAAATAAATAGATAAAATAAATGGAAACCACTAGAATCAAACCCCTTGACTACAATACAAAGCTTTACTCCCTTTGATTTCTGCTTGCAAAAACAGGTGCAGTGCTTTTCAAATTTGGCAAAGTGCCCAGGTTTGAGTCTGTGTGTGTGTGTGTGTGTGTGTGTGTGTGTGTGTGTGTGTGTGTGTGTGTGTGTGTGTGTGTGTGTGTGTGTGTGTGTGTGTGTGTGTGTGTGTGTGTGTGTGTGTGTGTGTAGGTGTGGGTGTATTTTACAAGTGAGCCTGAGTAAGATTTAATACACCAGTCCTCCTCCCTGAGTGTGTAAATTAACGCATTGGCAACATTTAAGTGCTATGATTGTGGGCCTTATGCTATGATTTTTGAGGGTCCTTGCTTTGATTTTGTGAGCTGGTACGCTGAGTGTCTGTACCTGCTTTGTGAGGGAGGCCTCCATGAATTAGAGTGACCTGCTGTTGATTGCTCATTTTATACAGTCATTAACCTATATCTTTGTAGGATTAATGTATGTATTTATGAGAGGCCAGTTAGAATTTTTTTTACCATGGCACTTATTTGAGTAAATTGGTGGTAACATATTCATAGCTCTCAACTATACCTAATTTTGCAGACTGTCACTGATTTTGCCTTATATTTTGTTCTCTTTCTTATAAAATTTGTGAGTTTCTAGTAAATTGTTGATGATTGCAATCTCTACATATTGACAGGCATTTGAGTCTCAGACTGTGTATCCTTCAGTACTGTACACAGTAAGTGGCTATTTTAGGAGGTCTGGGTAGGATTTATGTGACAGCAACCCATCACTGGCATGGTAGAACAGCGAGTAGTGTTGCCATGTCACACCACTTTGTTTTATGATTCAGTTCTTGGGTGTAGTTTCTTCGAAGTCCACATCTTCTTCCTGTCTCTATATGAGTTTTATTTAGATGCTCTAGTTTCTACCAATACTCCAAAGACATGCCATAAGTGAAATGGTTTTCCTCCAAATTGCCTGTAAATAAACATGCAGTGTGAATGAGTAGTTTTGTGTGTGTGTGTGTGTGTGTGTGTGTGTGTGTGTGTGTGTGTGTGTGTGTGTGTGTGTGTGTGTGTGTGTGTGTGTGTGTGTGTGTGTGTGTGTGTGTGTGTGTGTGTGTGTATTGTGACACATACATAACTCTTCTGGATGATAGTAAAAATAATTAACAGGTAATTATCTTTCAGTGGTGCACATTGGCACAATGTGTGGCATTTTCATTTCACAGCAAGATGTTCACTGGTTCAGTTCTTGGCTAGAGTACCTTCTGTGTGGAATCAACATCTCCTTCCTGTATTCACTTGGTTTTTTTCTTGGTGCTCGGGTGTCTTCCAATATTCTAAAGAAATGGATTTGGGACTCTAAATTGCCCATAGCTGTGAGTATGTGCATGTGTGATATTGAAGAAAGACCTGGCCCCACTTTTGTGTAATGGTGGGATTGGTATACATAAGACTGAGGGGTGACATCCAACATGAGGAGGTGCAGGGGGCAAAGGTCACTGAAAGTATTTAATTTCACATCATTGTCAATTGCTAAAATGTCCTTTGACAATTGCTAAAATGTCCTTTGACAAGTCAACATGAATCCACAACATGCATTATTTTGCATTTGTGTGTACTGAATTTAATTTGCCATGTGCCATGTTTTAGACCACGGTAGTACAGTGGCACAACACTTGGCACTGCTGCCTCACAGTATGTGGCTCCCTAGTTCAGTTCTCTTCTGGCTTGCCTTCTGTGCAGATTCTGCATTTCTTTCTTGTGTTTCTGCTGGTTTCTGATAAGTGCTCCAGTTCCTCCCTAATACCAGACGTGCTGTAGGTGAACTGAAGATCCTACACATTATCCAAAGGTGAGTGTATTGTGCGATGGTGAGTGAGTGAATTCTGCAGTAGGCTGGCACACCATGAAGGATTAGTTCCTCTACCTTGTACTCAGTGAATGTTAGGATAGGATACAATTCATCTACATCCCTGAAATGGATAAAGCAATTAACTAGAGAATGAATAAATGAACAAGTGACTTAATTAATTGTTTTAAACTATTCCTACAATTGCCAAGTCCCATGTTTCTTCTCATTGTTTGTACATCTTCTTAGTATCATCCTTATTGCATCTCTTTCTTTACTCAGCAAAAAGGCAAATGTTTCTTTCTACATTTTCTGCAATGTCTGTTATGTTATTGTCTTTTGGCTTTTCCCAGTTAGGGGTCGCCACAGCGGAACTCCAGTCCGCTAATGATTGGCAGTAGATTTTCACGAACGCCGAGGTGCCAGCTTGACATTCAACCTTCAATGAAGGCATGCCCATTTACGCATGTCTTTCGAATGCCCACCCAACCGCGGGGAGGATGTGCAGATTCCACAGAGAAGGCACTCCCCACACTCCAGCCGAGAATCGAATGGGAGAACCTCTTGCTGTGAGGCAACAACGCTACCGCTGCACCACCATGGAAGTCTGCAATGTCAGTTATAAAGGCATGAAAAAAGTACTAACCTGATATTATCACCATCGGGTTAGCCAGTTTGCTATCATCATTTCATGTGAATACATTCCATTTAATGTAGTCATCTATATCATACTGCCTATCCACCACCTTAACACCTTTCCAGCTCTTCCTGTTTATTTTCTATGCAGCACAGCATCAGAAGCCTTGCCAATATCTAAGTATGTCACATGCACAGACAATTTCTGATATAATACCCTTTGCTACTAATCAAAGAGACACAGTTATCTAATACCATGAACTTTTTCTTTTGAATTGATGCTGTTATGGGTTTTCTACCACACTGGTCTGCAAATATTCCATACTTTTTTTCTTTTCTCTGTCTTTCTTTCTCTCTCTGGGAACTTTCCATATCTATTTTTCTCAGTCTGGTAGGCTACCAGGTCTGACTGGCAAGCCAGAGACAGTGAAAAGTGATACCGGAAGCAGAATCTTTCCATCTTACAATAAATCTAATGGTTACAGTATGAGATCTGTACACTCTACTTATATTATAAGACAACCATCTTCCTGTAGCACCCTAACACAGTAACAGATATTCTAGCTTGTTTAGCACCACACCGGAAGAGGTGCTAAACCACAGTGGTCATGCAGGGTACTCATATGGCAAGGGGATGAGACTCAGTGTTGAGAGAGTAAAAGGTGCACTAGAAAAGTGCTAGCATGAATTTCTACAGCAGACTATAGATGTTCCATACAAAACACTGTAATTCATTACAGCAGCCTCCGTACACCCCATTGAGATTCAACTGGGCAAGGTACCATCTAGTCAGGTTCACATCAGCAAAGATGGCTTTCCATCACTGCTTTCTGTACTTTTCTAAGCGTGCAGCACCAGTGATTCCTTCTTTTAAGAAAGGTCTCCCGTTTTTATGTTTGAGTGTCCATAGACTCAGTATATGTGCTTGTTTTATCTTTTGTTTTTCATCTGCACAAGGTTACAACCAGCTGTTTTCATCCAGTTTTACCTTAACCCAGCTGTTACTCGTCAAGTCATAGTGGAAGCAAGTCTACCGTTTTTGCTAAAGTGGAAACAACAGGAATAAATTACATCATATTAGTACATTTTATAAGGCACACCTGCCAAGAAATGCCACAAGTAAAAATCATGCATTACAGGAGGCTATGTAGTGCATTGCAAAAATGTGTGGCAGAAAAGTGAAACTGTAATCTGAGAGGTGAGTGAAACCGTTTGATCTAAGTAGACTGCCTTTTTCCATAGCTAAGCAATCAGCTGAGAGTTGTGGTTAACCAGTGTCGTACTTATTACTAGCCCTGAAATGACTTCCCTGATTCTTAAACTTCCTCTAGGAAAGTATGGTCTCTTGTATCTCTTTTTTAATGTGTTGCATTTTCTCTCTCTCTTTCTCTCTCATTTTCATGGTCAAAAAATTATTCCTTTGTATGATGTCTAACTAGTTCCTCTAGAGTTTCAGGCTGTGTCCATGTGTTCTTGTATTTTTTTCTAAAAGTTGCTGTTTTCTTGGACTTTGTAGATTTGTCTGATTATATGAAATCGTCTTTCATGTACCTTTATTCCCCTCTCTTCAAAGCATTCATATTAAGTTTCTTATATGACTTATGATTCAGATGCTGTAGTGCTTCAATACCATCTTTTGGAATGTCTAATGTTCTTGTAGAAGTAGGTCCAGATGACTGCAACAAGTAGTTAAACAGGATCTCAGCAGCATCCAGTCACCACAAGGCAGAACAGTCCATCAGCTGACCAGCTGCTAATCTACCCAAGGTTCAGTTCTCATCACTAAGGCTTTCTCTTTGAGGCACAGTAATGAGCCCTGTATATCATCTACTACAGTTTTCTGATAGCAGCATACATAGGTAGGCTGATACCTCATTAACTAACCCCATTAACTATAATGTCATATCTCTGAACTGCAACTTGTGAATTCTTTAACTATTGTCAAATCTATTTTTTCAACTTGTCTTCTCTGTCCAGATATTTGCACTCTTCATGTATCAGTTCACACCTGTATGAACTCAAGTTGTGAACTGTGTACTTAGCTAATAAGTTATCCTTCTGTATTACGTTTTGTAATAACTCTGTCATTTAAATGTAACCATGTGTCAAAGTAAAGCTTTTCTCCCTGGGTCTCTGTTGAAAATGGGATATTATCCCATTCGGACATTTTCAGTAAGCAAATGTCAAATAAATAAATTAATTAAATTAAATAAAAAATTCAACTGACATTTTTGTTGAGAAAACCTGTTTTGACCTCTAAAGAAACCAACATTTATTGTTTTGTAGCATTATATGCAGAGGAATGTATTAGATTATTTGGTTTGTTTAAATTTACTGAGTGTCTGGCTTGGTGTCATTCCCAGAAAAGCTGGAATGTGTGGTCAGAAATGGCGAGTGTCAGCAATACTGTAGCGATACCACTGACGGCGTGAGGTGCAGCTGTGCAATGGGATATCAACTAGCAAGTGATGGGAAAATGTGTGAACGAAGAGGTACGTACAAGTTATACAAAACATCAAGTTGCACAATATATGTAGTACACTTGACAAAAATCATACCAGAATGGAAGGGTGTAACAAGGCATATTTTTTATACTATACTAAGGACTGTTTTTTCTCTGAGCATCACTTAAAAACACTATAACGTTTTCAGGCCGTATATGTCTAGATGTCTAAAGTTCTGCCTTAAAACAGGTTCATAGATAAGTACTAGACTAGCTGCCCTCACAGGCCATTTTAAGCTTAGCACATTTCTCTTTTGCAGCTTGAATTAACCAACCCTATTTGATGTTAGGCTGCCCTTACCTTTCTTATGGACAACAATTATATATTACCCCTAGTAAGTATAACTGGGCTCATACCATAAATATTTTGAGGGGAACCATGCATGAAATAAAACATTTAGGAGCTGCCTGTGTCCATTAGTACTACAGGGGACAGTCCTAGGGTAAATTTTCTATAACCCATCCATAGATCCAAAGTGAACTTGAATATGGACAAGGATGAACTTTGTTTTATGTAGATGGAAAGTCTGTTTTTGAGCAGTGGTATACTCCATGAGATACAGCTGTCCCTCCCAATCATTCTGTTTATGTTGCAGAAGACGTTTAGATCCCTAGACCAAGTATCTCTGATGCCATTTGACTTATTTATGTGCAGCACATCCATCAATACTGGGTCGCGGGATGCCTTGTTTGCCCGACACAGGTCACCTCTTAGCAGTCTGTAGGATACCAAGTATAATGATAGGACTTTGAGTCGGTCCACATAGGACATGCTGTTTAGACTTTGTATCTTTTTAGTAAAGTATCTCTGTGAACTTTCCAGCTGTTGCATATATCTGGACAAACATAGGTTGCTTTCAGAGAGGACTGATAACATGAAAATTATATCTTTAATAGTCTTAGAGTGTAAAGCTTAAAATGTTGCATGCAATTTACTGTACTGTGCAAGGCACCATTTTAAGAGATGTGTCCATTTTTTTAAATGTAAGTTGGGTTCGGGGGACTATTCATGCAGGTATGCTATCTCTTCGGTATGTTCTTGTCTTTCCCCTATCATATTTCCTCCTTACTTATCTTTACTAACTACTTCTTTTGCACCTTACTCTCTCAGTAAAACTCTGCCTAAATGAACCTGTTTAATTATTTCTTTAACTGCAGAATGCCAGAGAGAACAGGGAAACCAGCACGACCAACCAGTCAGTATACACAAATTGTTTAATAAAAGGTCTGAGCGTTTTAGTCAGGGTTACAACAACGACTTCATCAGAAACACATCTAAAACATTACCAAAGTTTTAAATACTCTTTCAAAATCATCACGTTAAAAAACAACCAGTCGGTAACCACTGATTAATCACAATTCAATTAAAACCACAAAACACTACACATTACATAAAAAACTAAAAAATACCCATGTTAAAAATGTCGGATTAAAAAGATTTTTTTATACTTCTGAGGACGCATGTTTCAACAGAAAGGCAGGAAGAAAACTACATACCACAACAAGTGGAGGTGAGTTGGTCCATTTTCTCCACTTGCACATATACTCCTAATCCAGCTGATTTTGACACTTGCCCCAAAAGTTTTAATGAGACTGTTAGTGACTTTATGAACGTTAAATGTAAGGTGCACAGTTATTGTGATGCACATATTTTTGATAATGTTTCATGTTGTATTGAGAGCTGTAATGAGACTGCAAGTGTTTCTTGTTGGTTCCTGGTTTCTTGTTAATTATTTCTTTGCAGTTAGAATATGACTGATATCTTAATTAATACTAGTTTGTAGGTTTTTTCCGTATTAAACTATATTATTATGCATGCACTGTAAGTGTTTCTTGTTGGTTCCTGGTTTCTTGCTAATTATTTATTTGTAGTTAGAATATGACTGATATCTTAATTAATACTAGTTTGTAGGCTTTGTCACTAGTAAACTATATTATTATGCATGCACTGTCTATCTGTAATTATATTACTATACATGCACTGCCTGCCTGCAACTATATTCCTGTGTATTCACTGTCTACTTGTAACTATATTACAATGCTTGCCTGTAACTATATTGCAGTGTATACAGTGTCTCTCTGTAACTATATCACTGTGTATGCACTATCTGCCAATAACTATGTTACTGCATATGAACTGACTGTCTGTAACTGTATTACTGTGTATGCACTGGCTCACTGTAACTATGTTACTGTGTACAAATTGTCTGCCTGTGACTATATTATTGTTTATGCACTGTCTGCCATTAAGTATATTATTGGGTATGTGCTGTCTGCCTGTAACTTTATTACTGTGTATGTACTGTCTGTTTGTAACTGTATCACTGTGTATGCTTTCTGTCTGCCTGGAGGCCTAGATTCTGCTGAAAGGAGTCCAGGTTCAGGAAACATACTTTGATTAGCAAACATCAAAATAAATTAATAAATATACAAAATACAACACACAGGCAGCAGACTTTATATATAAGTGCACTGAGCACTCACATGCACTTGTGAAAGGATCGCAGATCCCTGTATTTGGCATGAGTTTGATTACTAACATAAAATGTTTCTGCTACCTCTTCTTTTGGATGTCATACCCATTTACAGAGGCTTTGTCATGGGTCAGTCAATCTGTGGTCATACCTATCTGTGGCCCAGACTTCTATAATGGCTCCCCTGTCAGGGGTCTCAGGTGCAGCCTGTGAGCCCTTGGAAATCTGTAACATGGTTTAAATTTTACAAGACTGCCCAGTAAGGAGGAGGACGCCAGGGCATTACCATATCTCACTGACTCCAGGGAGGCTTTATTGTTAAAATGAGTTTGACCAAGGGTGATCTTCTAAGTTTATGGCACAGATTGCATTAGAGATGTATTTTTTGCCTTTTGAGCAAGGTGACGGTAAAATAATGCTTTTCACTGGTTCTGTGCTGACTTACTCCCAGCCCTGAGTAGAGACAGTCTATGTTTTATAGAAAAGATAGACACCATAACTGGCAATCACAGAGAACTGCACAGCAGCACCACTTAGAAAAGATGAGCTAGCTATGTCATTATGCTGTTATTCAATAATATGATTCAGAGTCCTGTGCATACTCTGCCTGGCACTGAATCACATTAACAACTAATGTGCTTGCCAGAGGGTCACATAATCAAGCAAGGAAAACAACTGCTCAAGTTAGCACCTTCCATCATGTGCAGAAATCTATACACACACAGACACACACACACACACACACACACACACACACACACACACACACACACACACACACACACAGACACACACACACACACACACACACACACACACACACACACACACACACACACACACACACACACACACACACACACACACACACACACAGTGTACAGCTCTACTTGCCTGGACCAGTGATCTGAGCAGGGTGAAGTGGAGTGGAATAAAACAGACCTGCTGTGGACAGATAAAGCCATTCTTCCCTGCAATGGATGCCTGTGGCTAATAGCCACATTTCACCTTTACTGCTCTGTTTGGACAGTGTGTAATATGTGCATCTGTGAGTCACTGCACAATACACAGTCAAAAACAGAGAACTGATCTGTGGAATGCAAGAGTCTATTTTACATAGGCCACATCCACAGCCTAACATATTTGCATACATCTTTGAAAATTGAGATGGGAACCATATTGCTCAGCTACAAACCTTGCCAATGAAGCACACAAGGACTTTCTGAATCACAATCTATCATGCACTACACAAGACCCCTTACATGGCTTTGTGCAGCACAAAAGGACTTTCTGAATCATAGTCTATTATGTATTACACAAGGTTCCTTACATGGCTTTATGCAGCACAGAATGCATCATACTTCAAATATCACCATAATTCCTTATAAACTGACAAGCTCTGTAATTACATAAGTTGAATTCAGTAATTTCATTTCCTGTTTGAACTTGCCACAGGATTGCCAGGAAGTTTGGAAGACATAACTGTAGGTCCATAGCCCTTAAATTCTAGAACATTATTTGAAGTGTGGCATAGCTTCTTTGGTGCTGTTGTTTTTTATCTGGAGCAAAATTTAAAATCTGTCCCTGATGTTGGGCCTTTGTCCCTCATTATTTTTGGGTTTGTCCCTGATTCTTACATTATGAGACTGAGAACTACGTCCTCATTGAAAATAATCCCCTTTCCTATCAAAACCTTTAAAAAAGACTACATTTTGCTGCAAAATTTAAATACTTCAAGTCTTAAATATTTATGCCACCTCACTCTTTCTCCTCAGATTCTGTATGATTTCCCCTCCCTGTTATCCTACCAGTTTATTTACACACTTTAATTTAGTGTAAATTGTGTTATGTAACCATATTCATTTATGACTGTTATAGCAAATGTTTATGCACTACTTGTAAGATATCTAGTCAGACTTTTCCCTTCTGCCTAATTGTTTCCCATCTTTACCTATTCCCAACAGGAGGACTAATAGTTGCTAATATTCTTCAGCCATAGTAAGTGCAGCAGAGATGGCCTGGTAGCTGTTCTTTCATAGTTTGCACTTACCTTTGACATCCACTTTATCCCATTGGTAGTCAGTTCTCCTCCAGTAGATTCCAACTGGCTTGAAATAAAAATAAACACCTCTCTGTCGAGTGAACCTCTCCCTTACAAAATTACTGCAACACCTCGCCTCCCTTCTACCAAGCTTCATTTTTTCCATTGTGTATCAAAGTTTGACAACTCATTAATGGCTACAATAAACCAGTTATGCCTCCCCCTCAGTATGTTTTAGGAAACAACACAACATTCAGTTTCAGTCTTCATTGAATCACTGATTTAATCTCTTCTGAAATGTATTGACTGTGTCATTTCCACAGACTGTTTAGATCTTGCCAAGAGCAATTGATTTTTTTATCTCATCCTTGTATCAGTACAATGTACAGCAAAGTCATTAATCTGTGCCATGCAAAGGTTTCAAGCCATAGCTTTCAAACTGGCACTCAAGAACAAAAATGTTTAACATCATTTGCCTTGTCTTTATGACTTCTCTTGTATTATGCAGGATTAACTGCTTGGACCCTGCCTTCTGTTTTTATTTTAAAACAACCCTGTCAGTATCTGCATCTGCTCACGTAGGCAGTTGTTAATGTTTACAATTGTTAATTTTATTCTTTATATGCTGTCCGTATTCAAGTCCATCTTCTGTTGTAAAACTGTTTCGGAAGCAATAGCTTGAAAACAATATCCAAAAAGGGTGCTATCAGTTATAGTCAGCAACTGGCCAGGTGCCCATAATCCCAAAGCACCTTGCCCAATGGCCAAGTGCCCATATTATCCCATACCACCTTGCCTTATACTAGACTCCACTTCACTCTTCCATGTCCCATGATGGGACTGTTGCATTTCCGCAAGTCTAGCTCCACTCGAGTAACTCGCACTTGTGGCCTCAATCTGGTCTGTGACATCAACAGGACTTGTTGGCGGGACACATTTGTGTCCCAGAGACTCCCTCATCTATGGAACAGACTCCCTCTTCACATCAAGCAGAGTACCTCTTTATCCCTTTTTAAGTGCAACCTGGATAACTGGATGGGAAACAGAAGATATACCCCTGGGATAGTGGGATTCCACCCATGTCCCTGCTGGATAGGGGCATTGGGTGCTGCTTTGTCTAAACATGAGCTAAACTCTTGTCTAGGCTTATAAGGGCCACATGGCCAATAGTCTATTATACCATGACCCCCCATTAATATTCCAAACGCAGCTGGCCAGGGCCAGCTGCACATATAATCGAGTTATATTGCTATAGTAACCTCCTATGAGCCTATGATCCCACCACACTCTTTCCTCTTCATGACATACCCACACACCATCCCATTCTGCCTCATATCATCACCCCATCCTATGCTATCCCATTCATTTCCACTATATCCCAAATGTCACACTCCCTACTGTCTTATCCCATACCACCTTGTCCATCCAACCCTATCCACTCCACTTTGTTCCACACAGTCACACCGACCCCAGCATACCACATCCTGCCATCCCAGTGCACCCCCATTCCAGCCCATCTTATCCTAACACATCACAACCCAATTGCATGTCCACATTCCACTTGAACTTATTTCCCTCTGCAGATACACTGTTCCTCTGTTGTTTAAAATGTTCCCTGGCAGGTATCTCCCTCTTTCACCACATGAACACTAAAGTAAGTCTAGAGAATCTAAGTCAGAATTGCATCAAGTGTCTCACCAAGCTTTACAATAAAGCAGATTGCTCCATATGGCTGTTTGGTATGCAAACACAAAGGTTTGATAGTTTTCCTGTCTTGTGACTCATAGCCACACTGAGGCAACCCTCCCACCCATGAACTGCACAACTTTCAGTCAGTGACTTAGAAAATCCCCAAACCTGCCCTTTGCTTGTCATGACAAGAAACTCTATAAAGAGACCAACCCTGATCACAAGGTTTCATTCCAGAGCCCACACTGTGACTAAAGGTGATCATTTTATATCTGTAATGCCAGCTCCAGTTCATTCCCTGCAAGTAAGGTGACATTGAGGGCCCCTAAAACTATTTGCCACTACAATCAGCACTTCTTTAATCCACCTTCCTAATGACTGCCATCCAACAAGTACTGAAGGTGACCCTTTTTTCAACTTGCAGGTGGTAAGCCCACAGGACATTTACATTAGATTAAATTGGTTGTTTAACCACATGGTTGCCATAGATGCTAGCACCAGGTCAGATTCCACAGGTGGGTCTCAGTAATTCTATTACAAGCAGTATCCTCTACAATAGCAAAACATCACTCAAACAGGTCTTCAAGTGGAATGTTTTTTGAAAGGTCCCTTACATCAGATTTGTTCATCAAGGGAAGACCTACCAGGAAAAGAAAGCTCAAGCCAACATAGCTATGAGTCACTGGAGCACAGAAGCCCCACCACCATGACATGACTATGACCCATGCAGTTACAATTGTTCCTGCATTCTTGGTACTAAATCAGATTCATTCATGGTCAGTGTCAAGCTCCAAAGGGACAGCATCTCATCTCTGTTACTGTTATCAAACTTCCTGGACAGGATATCAAGTTGCAACCAAGAGTGGGAAGATATCAAATTTGCAGACCAAGGGACAGTGTCTCTGTTGTATGCTGAGAATTATGTGATTTTGGGCTCATTTGACTATGACCTTTGACATGCATGCAAGCAATTCACTGCTGAGTGTACAACTGCATGAGAAGCATTTCCAAATCTGAAGAATCAAAACAGTCCTGGAAAAAGATGGAGTGCCCTGTATAGGTAGGAGAGAAGCTACCCCTAGTGGATAAGTTTAAGTAGCTTCAGAGCTTGTTCACAAATCTTGAGAGGAGACTTTGACAATGAGGCAGTAAAAAAACTGTGGGCAGTGAACTGACTCCATGGTGGTGTAGTGAGAAATGAGTTCTCAGGCAAAGTTTTCAGTTCACTGTTCATTCAACATCCTCATCCTCAACTACAGGCATGAGCTGTGAATATTGAACAAAAGAATAAGACCATGGGTGCAGGAGAGGGAAATGAGATGTCTAGGCAGGGCTTACTCTCCATGAAAGAGTGAAAGGGTGAGAAGACAGGTGATGTGGGAGGGTCTCAAACTGCACCAGTGCTCAATCAGATTAAGAGGAAACAAATAAACTGGTTCAGGCCACTTATGTGGATACCTGCTGAGTGGCTTCCTTTGAACTGTTCTGGCGGGTCTACCTGATAACACCGACATGCCAAAACACCGACAACGAAAATAACCGACACGACAAAACCGAAAAAAAAGAAAGTTCAAAAACACGAAACTTCACATGCCCGACAAACCACAATCCCGACAATCAACAAAACAAATACCTTTCCCGAAAAACACACACACAAGCACACCAAAAACCTTACAAACCTACACTAAACTTTACATACACAACTATCTATGCACTAACCTTAACCCAAACCCTAACACTAAGGTCCATCACTATCGCCGGAACCCTAACCCAAACCCTAACTCACTTAATCCACCCCTAACCCTTAACTCTGTCACTATCACACACTTACCTTACCCGCACCCTAACCCTAACTCACTTAATCCACCCCAACCCTTAATTCTGTCACTATCGCAAACTTACCTTACCTGCACCCTAACCCTAACTCACTTAACCCGACCCTAAACCTAAAGTCCATCACTATTGTACACTTACCTGACCCGCACCCTACCCTAACGTCTGTCACTATCACACACTTACCTTACCCACACCCTGACCCTAACGTCCATCCCTATCGCACACTTACCTTTACATGTCAGTGTTCTCAGCGTTGGGATTCTCAACTGTTGGTCTTCTCCATTGTTGATCTTCTGGTGTCGGTGTTCTTGTCGGCGTTTAGAGATTTCGGCATTTTCAGGTAGTCCCGTTCTGGCACTTCCTGCTGTGAAGAAACCAATGAATGAAAGCCAGACATAGGTTCATAGGCTCACAGGACGATACTAAGCTATTGGACCAGAGGCCCTTATAAGCCTAGCCAAGAATTTCACCCATGTTCCCACAAAGTCAGCACCTGTTTTGGCTGTCCAGCAGGGACACAGGTGGGATCCCAGGGGTACATGTTGGGACAGTGGTGTCTCTCAAATGAGTAGAAATCCTGAGCTGAGGAAAGTGAGAACTGTTCTGTTCTGCTTAGTCTGCTGCTTTGATGACCATCAACAGGAAAAAGAGAAGGAAAGAGAAACTCAGCTATTTTACTTCATAAATCTAAATTTGCCTCTCATTTTTGTTTTATTCTTTACCTTGTGTTTTGTCTATCAAAAAATCTTCATTCCATTCCCATCACCTTTCTCATTTACCATAAAATTGTAAATTAACAGCATTACTACTGCAGAACAGTAATACCAATGCTAAAGCTTATTTATTTGGTTCCAGATCGGTTCCCATGTGGCCTTAGACAGCAAGATGTCTGGGGCCGCTCTGAGCAGGATGAGCTAGATTTCCTGAATGAAACAAACGTAAGTGAAGAATCATCTCCAGGAAGTAACGAGACTCAGTTGACAGGAAACACCACAAATGGAAACCAAACTGGAGAAATGACTGACCTTAATCAAACAGCAGAAGAAAAAGGAAACGAAGGTGTACGAGTGGTAGG
>NC_056734.1:752778651-752823918 GCF_019279795.1 Protopterus annectens
CACACACACACACACACACACACACACACACACACACACACACACACAGAAATTTCTGGGCAGTCAACCAATATATTTTTGGGAGGTGGAAGGAAAACAGACTAGCCAGACAAAGGTAATACAGATGCAAGAAGAGCATGTAAAACTTCACACAAACAGTGATTATGGGTCAGGTCTACCCAATTATTGTCAGTCAAACATTACATAGATCATACAAGTCCTGCCTTCTTTACAACCTCATTCCTCCCCTGCATGTATTGTTCCAACAATTCCCATTTTTTTCCTGTGTAAATTGTTCCTACTCTTTTCTAAAGATCCCATGTCTAGTTGTATATCTCTGTATCTGTATTCACTACCTCTAATACAGTTGGTTCAGACTTTGATTTCCATTTCCTAGTAATTGCTTTTTTGGCAACCATCATAATTAGACTCAGGAAGGCCTTACTATGTCTAACCAATTCCGATCCTGTATCGTAGCTCAGAAAAATAATTTCCTTAATTACACCAATTTGCTCACCAAGTATCTTAAATAGAGTAGTCTACAGGGAATCCTTAGACTGCCAACTCATCGCACACCCAGAAAATATGTTCCCAAATACCTCTTTTTTCCACATCACACCTCCAACATTTTCTGTCTACTGGAGGAAAAATTCTCTGGAGTCTACTTGGAGTAAAAAATATCTATGTAAGCATTTCCAAGCAAACATCCAAAATCTTCTAGAGTTTGTTGCATATTTGGGAGACATACACATACACACATCCCCCCATTGTTTCTTGTGAACTGCTTATCCAATCTCTCTTCCCAATCCTTTGTAATATCCTCTGACTGATCCTTATAGTTATTATGCAATATTTTATATGCTGTACTGATTATTCCTTTTCTAATGGCAGCTTCTATTCTAGGTTATACTAAAAACTCTGTCAGTGCTGGTCTTTTGCTTCTCTTTGCCTATACTCTGATATCAATCCTTGATAGGGAAGGCAATGTCTAACCTGCAGTCCAAATAAATACTTGATGCCTTCCCATGCTATTACCTTTCCCTGCCTAGTTATTTGCTCCCAATACCATGGTTTCTTTGCAAGTTTTCACCAATAAATTCCAGGCCCCTCTTACATATTGTCTATATCCCTAACTGCAGTCATCCCTATTGGCAGAATATCCTTCCTCCATTCCCATATTGGCTTAGTTCTGAGAATACTTTCTGCTAGTTTATGAGCACAATATTCTGTATGATCTCCTTAAAGACCTGCATCCAAAATTCCATTCTCTCCTTGTTTTTTGAGCTTCCTCCCAGTTTCATCATCATCCCTTTCCACTTTAAATTATAGGTTTCTGCTTGTGCTATGTACAGAAGCCTTAACTGTGTAGCTCTGAAATACCCCTTCAAATCTTGTAATCCCAATCCGCCTTGTTATGTTGGAAGAATCATCTTATCCCACTTGACTCTTGCTATCTTCCCCTACCAGATAAAATTGCTCAGCTCTTTATTAATTGCTATCCACAACTTCTCTGGTTGATAAAAATATGCCCGGCCTGTGTGTAACACTAAAAGGACTAAAACGTTTTAACTGCTTGTATCTTACTATCCATATCCATGTAACAGAGCTTCCAATTTCTCAGTTTTTGTATTAGCTTTTGTTTAGTCTCTTACCACATATCCTTAGTTGCCACAACAGAATAATTTTTAATCCATACTCCTAAATGCTTCAGTTATCATGTCCCCATAAATACGGATATTGCTGAACCAATTCATGTGTGGATACATAATTGACTGCTCTTGCCTTTGTTATAGCTTTATTAATTTTGTATCCTGAAAAGATTTGAGACTGTCTCAAAATCTTCCACAACACTGTAATGTTCTTTTCTGTTTTTTTGTCAGGTATAAATAATATCATCAGCTTTTCTTTAATACCATACTAATTATATCCTTGAATTTCTGAGTCCCTTATTTTCTTTGCCAGTGGTTCTAAATATAATGCAAATAACAAAGGGGAAAGGGGACACCCCTGCCTGGTTCTGAAAAAAAAGATTATCCGAGAAGAACCCACCCACTTTCATTTTCACTTCCGATCCCTCTTATATCCTCCTAATCAACCTTATAATTTTATCAGGGAATGCAAATGCTTCCATTGCCCTGCTCATAAACTCCTAGCTTACTCTGTTAAATGCTTTCTCTACATCATGATCCACCAACAATTTATTTATTTATTTATTTATTTTACATTTGTTGACCGGGTTGGTTCGACTGGATACATGTCCACTTTCAGCAGAGACCCGGGGAGAAAAGCTCCAGAGGTAGATACAAAAGAAAACATACATAGTATAACTTAAGAACATTAACAGAGTCTATAATAAACAAATATATTAAACAATCACCCAGCTTGAGAGCTTGACTGGTAACTTACAATACAATATATTGCAGGTAGTGAAATAATTAGAATACAAATATAACTAAATTATTAGTCAGGCTTGGAGCAAGGACAAAGCCAGTGAAATCTGAAATGCTGCTTAAGACTTTCCTTGACTAGAGGTAAGGATGCCTCTAGAGTAATGTTAGCAGGTAGGGAGTTCCAAGTTTTACTCACAGAGTTGGCAAACAGAGAATCTCCGGCCAAATTGTTGGCTTTGACAGTTTGCACTACAAGTCTATTGGATGAGCAGAGAGGTCTCGGGTTGCAGTAGGGGTAGATAATGTGCCTAAGAGCAGGTGTATTATCAGGATGGTAAAGTACTTTATGGGTTACTGTTAAGTTGTTTTTTCTGAATTAACCTGAGCAGTTCTAGCCAGCCTAGATTATTTAGGTTTATACAATGTGAGTTCTATAGGGTGACCACAATAGTGGTATTTTCTTACATTTTGCTTCCTTCTGGATCATCAATGTTCTTTTAGTTGCCAAATGTTTGCTTCCCTCCACAAAACCACATTGATCCACATCTGTCAATTTTGGATTCACATTTGCCATTTTTATAGCCATTATAGACATAAACACTTTATAGTCATGGTTTAGTTTTGAAATGGGCCTGTATGAAGCTGGAACTGATGGATCTTTACCTTCTTTAGGTATTACAGCTACCACCGCTTTCTTCCAGGATGTTGGTACTTCTCCCATTCTTAAAATACTGTTAAACAAAACCTTCCAGATCTTTATCAGTTTTTTTTCCCACCTAGCTTCCAGACTTCCACAGGAATACCCTCTATTCCAAGGGACTTCCCTGTAGATTGGTTATACATCACCATTTTATGTAATCACCTCCTATCCTAACTGTTAGTAATTGATCCTCATCTACCTCTAACCTTATTATATTTAATTCTTCATTAACATTTCAGTTTGTACCTTTTCTTCATTTCCATATTTCTTTGTTTTATACAGATTTTCATAGAATTTATGGGATATTTCTAATACATGTACAAGATCTCTTGTTACCTTACTTGTTATAGGCTCCATTAGCTTGGTGACAGCCCTTTCTAATTTCTGTTGCCTGAGTCATTCTGCTAAAAGTTTTGTACTCAAGAGTTATTATCAAAAAACAGTTGCTTAACAGCAATCTTTCTAAACTCATGCATATTATCAAGACAATCCCTTATTTTCTGTGTAGAATTCTGCAGATGCTCTAATCTTGTTCTGTGAGATTCCCCCTATTCTGCAATACTTTAGCATTTGTCAGGCCCTGTAAATAATTCTTGTTACTTCTTAACCATATCTCCTTTTCTTTTATTTCCACTCTGTGTTTAAACTCTCTTTAGTTTTATTCCTCTCCGTAGCTATATTTTCATAAAAAAAATTCCATCTTCTCTAATAGCTCCTGAATAATTAACACTACCCATTCCTTAAATCCCCCTTTTTTCAACAGATAGGTAGGAAAGCACAAGTGTCTCATTTTTATTTTATTACCCTCTATTTTAATTTCTTATTATTGACACGTGATCTGAAATAGTTATTGGGTACTTATCAAGACCTTCAGTTAAATGCACATACTCCCGTGAAATGTAAATTCTGTCTAGCCTAACCCAGTTTCTGTATCTTGGGTAATAATAAGTAAATTCACTCTGAACTCCTAGCACTGAATTCACATCTTCCATGCCAACTATTTTCACAAATTTCTTCAAAAGTCTGCCCTCCTTTATTATACTTTCCATTCTAACCCTCCAGACATATCTTCACTGCTGAAAATCGAATTCTACTCCCCACCTATAAGTAATATTCCTTGCTGAAAGCTGAATATTTCTCCCAGAATTTTCTTAAGCATCATTGTAGCAGTTTTAGGTGGAATATAAATATGTGCCAATGTAATCCTCTGCCCTTTAGTACTACAAATATATCATTATCTTTTTTATCCACTTCTATCACCATTGGGGCTCTTCTTGCAATTAATATAAGTACTTCTCTTTTCCATTGTCCCTGGTATTCCACAGAATAACCATCCTAAAAACCTTTCTTTATCAGATTCACAGGTTCAGTTCTTTCCAAGTGTGTCTCCTGTAGTATAGCTAATTGCAAGCTACATTTTTAATATATTTCACTTCTCTTTTTTTTTGTATTTATCTGTGAGACCATTGACATTTAAAGACATTACAGAAAGCATCATTGTATTAAAATGTTATTATTCCCACCTTTTATATATAACAGCTTTTTTGTTATATGTCTAGTTCCAGCTTTTGTGCTAAATGCATACACTGTTTGGCACATTGAACTTTTATAAAGTTGTTTCTTATCATGTCCATTTGATCCTATGTCACATCTTACAAAATATTTTGTTTTATTGAAAGCTCTCAAACAAAAAACAAACATGACCCCAATACCCCCCTAAAACCTATTAACTTAATAATACCACACAAAACTATGTACATCTTCAAATATTGAAGTATTACCTTACTAACAGGAACAAATTCCTTGACTGACAGTCACACTCATAGACTTGAGTTAACCTAAAAAAAAGTTATCCATGCTACGATGCAGGTTGCAGCCTGTGCTTCTACTAAATCCTGTCTGGTTTTGTCTTATCTTTGTAGCTCTCTCAGCTGGGAAAACACTTGAATGCTTTCAGTGAACATTATCTCCTAGCCTATTTCTCTTTTCTACTAGCCAATTTCTCTTTATCAGATTGCTGCCAATTTCTCTTTATCAGATTCTCTCCATGGAGACATGAGGACCAGATACAGAATTGCTACTAAGCATATATTTATTTGCCAGAAAAAAAGCCTTATAATCGTCAATATTATTTTTCATTTACTTGCTTTTTCTTAAAACTTGTTACTAAATAAAGATAAAGGCCTTAACCCAGTCATTCCCCCATACTAGAATGAGAAAAAGCACATTATTTTTTCTATTGCCATGCTGTTTTAACCATACTTTTTTTTACATTGCAGTGCCTACATTTCTTAAAAATGAACAAGGAAAAAGAAAAAAGAAATCGCAATTACACTTAAAAACAACTGAGAAATGTTTTTTCTTTATAGCATGCAAAGAAAATCATACACTATAAAAATAGTAGTATTAAGAAAAAAATTGCTTTACTTACAGTTAAGCTTCTCCCTCCTCTTCCCCTCCCCTAAGTATTTTTCCAAACATTAATGACATGAAGTTGGGCATATATTTTAGAATTCCTCACAAGTCTAACAAAGTCCAAAAAAGTCCAATATTTCCAGATTTTCTTGTTCTGTCATATTTCACAAATATAATTATTAGTTTGTAATCCCACATTTGTCAATTTCCAAGTTACTGGTTTTGCTCCTGTTCATCTCCATCTCCCAAATCCTGTCTCTGCTTAATTTTCAATGTACTCTCAATTCTTCTAGTCAACTCTCATGCTGTGCTCCTTCCTTCCAGCACTTTGCATTGAAACACTGGAAAATGTTTCACTGACACAGTCTCTCAGTGGACTTTACTACCAGAAGAATAATAAGCAGAATCTCCTTCTGTTTCACAGCTCACTTTTTGTTGGACACACTTTTGTATTTCCTCCTTAGCATGTACTTCAACTGTGTAAAACAAACACCAACAAACCATGAACCTCACTAAAAAGGCAGTACAGCAGAAGAAAACAAAATGGAATAAATCAGTACTGGAAAATTCAGCTCAGTCAAACAAGTTGAAACCATTTATTGTATATAGATAGCATCTCTCCCACCAGGCCATGACAATATTGGCAAAAAAAGGCCCACCAGTGGACCCCGTTGCCACACCTTTGAGTTGCTAAAACATGTATCCATCAAATATATATATATAGTTGTGACGTATACTAGCTCCATCAATTGACAATATGTATTTATTTTGTCCTGGCTAAAACTACATTCCTCAAACAAATATAAGGAAAACCATTCCATACCTGTTCCATGTGGTATACAACTAAATAACTGTTTGTCCAAGAAACAGGCAATATAACTAGTCATAGACCATCCCAAGTCCACTATTGGTCAGAATGGGGCCATATAGGTCCTTATAAATTTTTGGTACACCGAAAATACCAGGGATCATAGCACTCTCTGTGGGCATATAGTTGTACTTAGTAACAGAAATCTGATCTTGTGTTAACATATCAAGCAATTCCCAATCAATTCTTTGATATGCTACCTGCACTTCATTGAGAGAAACTACCCTATAAGTAAATCATTTATTAAAAATCTCTCTTCAGTGGACATATTGTCCTGCCACTTACTGTGTTCCAGATAATATCTGAAATCAGTTTCACATGCTTTCTCAAACATTTTTAAAACACTATTCGTGTCAGGATTAAAAGTACTAGGAATGCTTATAACACAGTTGCCCCCCCATATATGACATGCAAATTTAAATTGCGAGCATACATTTTAAGATCACACAACAGCTGTACCATATCCACTTGTTTACTAGGGACAAAAGTATGTCCTTTACTAAAAAAATCAATATGAAGTCAAGTCAACTCTACAAAGCTATAATTATAGATTATAAAGTCCCGTGCAGCATTATAAATTATAGAAAAAGTTTCATTTAAAGTCACCTCTGAGCTCTGTATGTTTTTGTTGTGTTCCTCTGGTTCTGCCATTGTCTGCAATTCCCCTGTGGATATGGCTGATTCTGGTACCTCTGATTCCAAATGTGTTCTAAGCATCATATTACAGGCACATCTAAAGGGATCTCCTCCTCCTTGGCTTGATGTCCATTTGGAATGTCTATGTTTTCTTCAGGACCATTCCTCTCATCCCTGTACTGTTATTGCCCACTTGGTGGTAAAGGGTAAGCCTTACCCTGACTGTAAGCTAAACAGTCCCTTTCTAATTTCTTATTTTTACGATGGACTATGGAATTACATAAGTTGTCAATATCCTTGAAAATACCTTTATATTTAAATTTTGACTTCCCAAAGAAGTCATTGCTAATTATTTTTTTATCCAATTCTTTGATCTCAGAATATAGATTTTCCATGGTGGAACTGTTATGTTTGACAAACTGTTCCATAAGTTCACATTCGTAACGGTCAAACATAGGTTCATAGGT
This sequence comes from Protopterus annectens, assembly GCF_019279795.1. Classification (NCBI taxonomy): domain Eukaryota; kingdom Metazoa; phylum Chordata; order Ceratodontiformes; family Protopteridae; genus Protopterus; species Protopterus annectens. Next base: position 752,786,128 of record NC_056734.1, read on the forward strand.
TGGTACTAGGCTATCAGCCTATACAAGAATAGCCATAACAATTCCCTGGCTATTTCTTCCCACACTATTTACTTCCCTGGACCCCTGTCTAGCAGGGTGACTGACGTGATCCCTGGGATGAATTTCCTTTCTTCCATTCAATCGTCAAGGTTCCTTTTGAAGAGGCCCAAAGAGGCACTCTACTTGACATATATAGGCAATCTATTCCAGAGTCTGGGGAGTCTCTGGGTCAGGAACCTATCCCTCTAGCATAGACGTGTCCAACCTGCGGCCCGCGGGCCGCATGCGGCCCTCAGAGCTCTTCCATGCGTCCCTCAACCTCTAACTGCAACATTGATGTACGCATGCCCCAAAACACTTTTTTTGTTTAGTGTTTTTCGCTCCCGTGACCTGTAAGGCTAATGTCGGTGTGCGCATGCACCAAAGCACCCTTCTAGTTTTGTTTTTGAGCCAAAAAAGGGTCAGTGTGTTTACGCCATTATTTCGTGCCGAACAATCAATGTGTGTGTGTGTGTTCTCACTGAAGAGGGACTCGTATGGATTTGCCACTGTTGCCTTTGAAAGGGACAGCAATTACCTGTGTTAATAGGTAAGTACAGAGTGAGTGAGTAAGTGCATGAAAGCAGAATTGTGTGCGTGAAAGTAGAAGAGTATGTGTGTGTATGTGTGTATATGTGTGCATGACAGAGAGAGACGCATGCACAAAGAGGCTAACAATGATCAGTCTACCTACTGAACACAAACAAGTTAGCTCACAAATATATCATACATTAAGAGTACACTTTCATTAAATTGCGGCTTTCCTGACAGGGAGAGTGTTGTATTGAACATGAACTCATACCTCTTAACTGTATGGATTTTCAAAGAATGTCTGGATTTTTGCCTCATCTTCCAATTTGTGTCTTTTGCTTAGGAAATAAAAGTAGTCATCCAAGGTAATGCAGTTCCAGGGAGTAAGAATGAGACAGCAGCCTAGGGTTAATGGGACAGTAGTGGACTGACTATGTGGGACTGTAGCATATAGTTGTATTGTTTTTTCAGACAAACAAAAAAGCACCTAGTACTGTTTTTTCATTGGTGGGTACTAAGCAGTGGTAGATTGGATAACAGTAAGCATAGCTTTGGCGATCATCAATACTGGCAAATTTAGTGGGCACTATGTCATTTTTTAAATGTTGGGGATTTGAGTGTGTATGTGTATGCTTATGTGTTGGGAGTGCTGCAACAGTAGATGATTATTAAAGACAGAGACTTACGGACTGTGGAGAATATGTTTCTTTGTTTCAAAACCTAATACTTGGGTACGCATGCCAGAAGTAGATTTTTTAAGACATAGCTTCTTGCCATTTACTGTGGATGGATATTTACATTTAATGGACAATGTATTAGCGTGGGCCTGTGGGGTTCTGAAGGATGCCAAGTCTACCACTGCCAATGTCTTGTAAAGTGACCTGAAAATGGATATTGGGATGTTACTGAAAAAATATAGTAAGTAGGCTTAGAAATATAGTTCAATTAAACAAAGTGTACTTTCAATTTACAGGCCATAATTTAATTTATTTCAGGTAGTCCAGATACTGGTAGACTGTATACCATTAGACTTAATTAGGGAGAGCTGTCATTCTGGGGAAACAAGCAGCCCTAGTTTCAGTGAAAGCTCTGTGGTTGCTTGCAGGTAGGAAGTTGCAGGATGTTGATGCAATGTGTTTTATTTATTATTTTTAATGCATTTGTCATTTCAAAGCATGGTTTTCTTTGATGCAAAAGAAGGCAGGACTGAATGAGCCATATAATGTTTAACTGACAATAATGGGATAGAAAGATTATAAGTGATGTATAATGTTTGAAGCTACAGTTGTTTCAATGGTGTCTGTGATGCATAACTATTTTTGGGCCCATGTCCCACTTTTATTTTTCGCTTTGTCCAGATTTCTTGCTCTAAGGTTGAGAGGTATGGTTCCATACTAAATCAGAAGTTGTATTTACCTTGGAAGACTTTTCGGCATAATTATGAAAAACAGCCTTTTTAATATCTCTGCTTATTTCCAATATAAACTGCCATGTAACCTTGCAAATAACCTTCTTATTAAGCCACTTTACTTCTTTTGGAATTGACTGGTATGATTCATCTGTTCAGACATAAGCATAGAGTGCTAATGTGACTTGGATTTCTTGCAGCAGTCTGTGGTTTACATAATCACAATAACTTTTCTGTGTTTCTGGGTGTGTAATCAATGTAACAGTTTTAAAGATGTTTTCCAAAAATAAATAAGTATATAATAAATAAATAATCCTCTCTACACTTTGAGCTAGTGACAAAGTCTGGGAATTTGTTTTTTTCAAAAGCGAAGGTCAGCATTACAGCTCAGTAAACTGTCAGTCTGTGAGTAACTTCTGCACAAATTAAAATGTCTGAATGTCAAATGGCTTTAGATTGGAGGGAAGTTTATTTTTATTTATTTTATTTTATTTTACATTTGTTTACCGGGAAAGTCCGACTGGACACAGGTCCATTTTCAGCAGAGGCCCGGGGAGAAAAGCTCCATAAATAACACAATATAACGCAATACACATGAGAGAGAGAGAGACAGCAAATTATGGATGTAGTACTCATACAATATGGCAGGATTACATCTCGTAACAGTGAGAATCATTGAGGTACAGAATAAACTTAAAAACATTTTTCTTTTTACAGTTATAATTACAGCAAGGCAAATATCAATAAGTAAAGTTTTTAAGAGAAAACTGTTTGTACATAGCTGAAGCTCTGAAACAATCTTTTGGTATGGATTAACCTGGGGATTGACGCAAACTATATGTTTACGCCAGTATGTAGCATTATAGTTTATGGTTTTCTTATTGATTTACTTTTTGCCGAGCAGTTGTTTGTTGATTTATTGATGGTCCTTTTGGTGGTGGGAAATTACATGGATGAATCCATCTCTATTATGATTTTTTTTTTCAGATATTTTGACTTCCAGACAATTTCATTCAGTGAGTGGGTGTCATGTGATTACTGAGGTTGCCTATTTTACAAGTAGGGGCTTTCTGTGTGTGTGTGTGTGTGTGTGTGTGTGTGTGTGTGTGTGTGTGTGTGTGTGTGTGTGTGTGTGTAAGAGAGAGATATATTTAATATGTATACTGAATATAATTTTGCAAATGGAATTCTTAGTTAAACATGTCCCTCTTCTTGGGCAACTAGACTTGAGTAACCAATATTAGATCTTAGCCATCCAGCTGGGAAAGGTTAGTATGTGGATTTTCCATCTGGTTTGATGAAGACTATGCTACTTACCCAAGGACTACATTTATGGCTATCCATCCAGCCATCGTGTTGCTGAAGTACATTGTTTGATAATGAGATGAGCTTTTTACAGAAGTTGAAGGTTTTTGTGTCAAGAACCTGTCCATAAAAAGTGGCTTGTTTATGTTGCAGTGAAGGCTGTGGTCTTTGTAGTGAGCGTTTTAAGTATAACCAGTATTTCTGAGGTAGAGGAAGTCTCTTAAGGCAGGATCTTTCTTAGCCTGGAAAGCAAGCCAATGATTAAATTTATAGGGGCCAGTGAGAGACAGAGGAAAGCAATAAGCTTTTTATTCTGTTTAGATAACTAAGTGAACTTAGTCCTTTGACCTTTTTTGTCAGAAATGGTTGTAGTATTTCTTTTGCCAAAAGGGGCATTGCACTCAATAATGGCTCTTGTAAAGGAAGAATACAGGGATGTTATGACCTCCTCCTTGGCTTGATGTCCATTACTAATGGAATGTCTCTGTTTTCTTCAGGACCATTCCTCTCATCCCTGTACTGTTATTGCCCACTTGGTGGTAAAGGGTAAGCCTTACCCTGACTGTAAGCTAAACAGTCCCTTTCTAATTTCTTATTTTTATGATGGACTATGGAATTACATAAGTTGTCAATATCCTTGAAAATACCTTTATATTTAAATTTTGACGTCCCAAAGAAGTCATTGCTAATTATTTTTTTATCCAGTTCTTTGATCTCAGAATATAGATTTTCCATGGTGGAACTGTTATGTTTGACAAACTGTTCCATAAGTTCACATTCGTAACGGTCAAACATAGGTTCATAGGTTGGTACTAGGCTATCAGCCCTAGGGCCTATACAAGCCTAGCCATAACAATTCCCTGGCTATTTCTTCCCACACTATTTACTTCCCTGGACCCCTGTCTAGCAGGGTGACTAACGTGATCCCTGGGATGAATTTCCTTTCTTCCATCCAATTGTCAAGGTTCCTTTTGAAGAGGTCCAAAGAGGCACTCTACTTGACATATATAGGCAATCTATTCCAGAGTCTGGGGAGTCTCTGGGTCAGGAACCTATCCCTCCAGCATGTTTTGTTTATTGTGATGACAAGGTTTAGATCCCTGAAGTGTGTTGCTCTGAGTGACTGGGATTTCTTTAAGTGTAGCATGTCCAACAGCTCTGGGTTTGACATGGCCTTGTATGTTAAGCAGAGATCGCCTCTGAGTAAACAATATGCGACAGAGTATAGCTGGAGTTTTTTAAGGCGGTCAGTGTAGGGCATCTGCTTTAGGCCTGTGATTCTTTTAGTGAGGTATTTGTGTGGCCTTTCCAGTTGTTGCAGATGTCTTGAGAGGTACATACCAAACGGGGCATTGTATTCTATAATGGGTCTAATGAGGGATGAGTACAATCGGACAATGACCTCCTTTTTTCTGGATGAAAAGCCCTTAGTGATGAGGTGTGCCACATAGAAGGATTTTCTGACTGTTGTGGCGATGTGGTTATCGAAGGTGAGACCACTGTCGACCTGTGTCCCTAAGTCTCTTATCACACTTTCGGTGTTTAGTGTACTGCCACCTATATGGTAATTCATGGGTACTGCTTTTTTCCCCAAAGGGGATAACTATCCATTTCTTGGCATTGAGCTTGATCCCATGGCTCTGGCACCAAGCATCTGTTTCTGTAAGGCCCTTTTGTAGAGTATCCACATCATTTAGGGATTCAATAATGGCTCCCAGTTTGCAGTCATCTGCGAACTTTGTTAGCCAGAGTCCCTTAGTGTTGGCCTGTACTTCAGAGAAGTAGATGCCAAATAAAAGCGGTCCCAGGACTGAACCCTGAGGTACTCTACTTGTCACTTGTCTGGAACTGCATTTGGAGTCGGCTACTTTTACAGTGTGGGTTCTATCAGTAAGCCAGTTAGCAACCCATTGGGTGATGTAGGGATTAATGCCCAGCTTAGTATGTTTATCTATGATTCCAGAGTGAGGGATAGTGTCAAAGGCCTTAGCAAGGTCTAGATAGGCTGTGTGAACCACCTTATCCTTGTCCATGGCTCTGGAGACTGATTCGAAGAAGTCAATCAGGTTCAGGAGACAAGAACAGCCCTTCACGAACCCAAACTAGGTGGGGTCCAGTGTTTGAAGGTTGCCAATGTCTTTGTTTATAAGTTCCATGATAATACGCTCCAAGGCCTTGCAGATAAGGCTCGTCAGATTAATGGGACAGTAGTTTCTGGGATCCAAGGTGGATCCCCCCTTGTGGAGTGGGATAACTGTAACTCTGCACCACTCAGTGGGCATGAAACCTGAGGTGAGGCTATGATTAAACATGACACTTAGGTGAGGTGCCAGTTCATATTGTAGTTCATGTAGTACACAGCCCAGGATGTCATCTGGTCCCATGGATGCTGTATTCTTAGCTTTGGAGAGTGTGTTTTTTACCTGTGTGGCCGTTATTACCAGAATTTGGCAATCTTCCCATATTGAGATGGGCCATTTAGGGGGTGAGAGGAGGGTGAAGATGGCACTGAATCGATCTGCCAGGATATTGGCAATATCATTGGGATCAGTATATTTAACGCCATTCTGTTTTAGCTCAGAGCAGATCTGAGCATTGCTATTTAGCTTATTGACATAGTTATAGAATGCCTTGTGGTTGTCTTTGGAATCTTTGGCAATTTTATTTTCATAACTAGTAATTCCTGATGTAAAAGGGAATGTGGAATCAGGCCAGTAGGGAATTTCCAGGCCCGGAGACTTTTGGCACCTGTTGTAGTTTTAGATATTCTATAAAATAAAAATTTTCCTGCTGCAATTTACAATTAATGGTGAGCTTATTTTTAAAGTCATGTAAAGATGTGTCTAAAACTGTGCCATTACCTTCCACAAAACTGCCAGCTGCTACACACTCACAAAGCCAAGTATCTAGGGAAAAAGCAACTTGCCTCTCTTCATGCATATTAATGGCCAATCACAATGATCCAGTCCCAGGCTGCCCAGGTGGTAATGACCCTTTTCTATAGGCTGTAACAAGATGGCCCTGGTGGAACCAGTTTATTTGCAGAAGCAGCAGCAGCAGAATACCCTTCATGATTTCTCAATTAAACAGGTGTATTGAGAAACTGAGCACACACATCCACATTAGCCAACTCTGCACTAGGTTTTGGAACTAATTGTTGAACCAAAAAAGTCAAATGGTTTACCGAGTCTCTCAATTGCAAAATTCAGCCAGAGAAATCTCTCCATTGCTCTCCTCTGCACTACCAGAAGCCATGAGCTGTGTAAAACAAATACCAACAAACCAGGAACCTCACTAAACAGGCAGCACAGCAGAAGAAAACAAAATGGAATAAACCAGTACTGGAAAATGCAGCTCAGTCAAACAAGTTAAATCTAGATAAAACCATTTATTGTATATAGATAGCATCTCTCCCACCAGGCCATGACAATGTTGGTAAAAAGAGCCCCACAAGCGGACCCCATTGCCACAAATTTGAGTTGCTTAAACATGTGTCCATCAAAATATATATAGTGACTTATACTAGCTCCATCAATTGACAATATGTATTTATTTTGTCCTGACTAAAACTAAATTCCTCAAATAAATATAAGGAAAACCATTCCATACTTTGGAATACAGCTAAATAAATCTTTCACATCAATGGTTATAAAAGCCCCATGTTGGAATGGTAAAATCCCATTACATAAAGTTAGGAAATGCCAGGAATCCCGACAAGTATGAGGGATTTTTAACACATGAGGCTTCAACTGTTTGTCCAAGAAACGGGCAATATAACTAGTCTTAGACTATCCCGAGTCTACTATTGGTCATAAGGGAGGGGGGCATATAGGTCCTTATGACTTTTTGGTACACCAAAAATACCAGGGACCCTAGGACTCTCTGTGGACATATAGTTGTACTCAGTAACAGAAATCTGATCTTGTGTTAACATATCAAGCAATTCCCAATCAATTCTTTGATATGCTACATGCACTTCATTGAGAGAAACTTCCCTATAAGTTTTGGCATACAAAAGCTGGAACAGTTTTTGTACATAATTATCCTGGTTCATTATTACCAAACCTCACCCTTTATCTGGTTGCATGTATTTCAAATCACTGTGAATGTTTAAATCATTTATTAAAAATCTCTCTTCAGTGAACATATTTAGGTTTTAGGGTGTGTGTGTGTGTGTGTGTGTGTGTGTGTGTGTGTGTGTGTGTGTGTGTGTGTGTGTGTGTGTGTGTGTGTGTGTGTGTGTGTGTGTGTGTGTGTGCATGTGTGTGTGTATTTTTGTTTGAGGTTTTCAATAAAACAAAAAGTTCTGTAATGTGTGACATAGGCTCAAATGGAGATAACAAGAAACAACTGTATAAAATATTAACCTGCCAAAGAATACATGCATATAACATAAAAGATGAAACTAGACATTTAACAAAAAAGCTGTTATACATAAAAGGTGGAAATAATCTCTCAAGAATATGACACTTTCTATAATGTCTATAAATGTTAATGGTCTCACAGATAAATACAAAAAAGAAAGAGTAGTGAACTATATTAAAAATGTAGAGTGCAAATAGCTATGCTACAGGAGACACACTTGGAAAGAACTGAACATGTGAATTTGATAAAGAAAAGTTTTCAGGGTGGTTATTTAAGGGTCTATATTGAATGTTCAAACATTCAAAATTTTGAGTGCCATATGATCAACAGCATATGATCGGATTTTTGAATGTTCAAACATTGTAAAGGAGACCTCTGTACAGAGCAGAATGGGAAGATTTCCCTTTTCTGCACTGTAGTGCAATCTCGGAGTTGGTATATTTAAAGAGCGGGGGGTGTGGGGTGCAGGGCAGGCATGCCCCCCTGCTTAAAGAGTTCGGGTAGGTGTTTTGTGTAATTTTTTTTTTTATTAGATATTTGAACTTTTGAAAGTTCAATCATATGGTGTCGAACATATGACAGTCAAACTTTCAAAAGTTTGTTTATCTAATATAGACCCAGTATTTAACAGAACACCTGAGACAAAGGAAGAGAGGAGTACATATATTAATTGCAAGAAGTGCTCCAATAGTAATAGAAGATAATAAAAAAGACACTAATGGTAGATTTGTAGTAATAAGGGGCTACTGTCAAGGGAAGAGGATAACGCTGGCATGTATTTATATTCTACTGAAAACTGCTATAATGGAGCTTAAGAAAATTCTGGGAGAAATAATGAGCTTTCAACAAGGAATATCACTTAAAGGTGGGGACTAGAATTTCATTTGCAATAGTGAAAATGTGTCTGGGGGTCCAGAAGGGAAAATATTGAAAATGTGTCTGCAGCCCAGAAGGAAAAATGTAACAAAGGAGGGTAGATTTTTAAAGAAATGTACAAAAATATTTGGCATGAAAGATGTGAATTCAGTACTAGGAGTTCAGAGTGAACTTACATATTATTCCCCAAGATACAAAAACTTTGCTAGGCTAGACATAATTTACATTTCACAGGAGTATGTGCATTTAATTGAAGGTCTTGATATGCACAGAATTACTGTTTCAGATCATGAGCCAATAATAACTAAAATTAAAACAGGGTAATGAAATAAAAATGAGACACTGTCACTTTCCCACCTACCTATTGAAAAGACAGGAATTTAAAGAATGGGTAGTGGGAATTATTCAGGAGCTATTAGAGACGATAGAAATTTCTTCTGAAAATATAGCTAGGGAGTGGGATAAAATTAAAGTGGAGTTTAAAAATAGAGTGGAAATAAAAGAAAGGGTACGGTTAAGAAGTAACAGCAATTATTTAGAGGGACTGGCAAATGTTAAAGTATTGCAAACTAGGAGGAATCTCACTGTACAATAAGAGTAGCAACTGCAGAATGTTAAACAGAAAATAAAGGATTATCTCGATAATATCCACGAGTTTAGAAAGACTTCTGTTAAGCAATTGTTTTTTGATAATAACTCTAGAGTGAAAAAACTTTTAGCACAATGACTCAGGCAACAGAAAGTAGAAAGGGCTGTTACCAAGGTTATGGAGCCTCTAACAAGGAAGATAACAAGGGATCCTGTAGAAGTATTAAAAATATTTCAGAAATTCTATGAAAGTCTGTATAAAGTAGAGAAATATGGAAATCAAGAAAAGGTACAAATGGAAATGTTTATGTAAGAATTAAATATGCCAAGGTTAGAGGTACAGGAGGCACAATTACTAACAGGATAGGAGGAGATGAGATAAAAATGAATGGTGACTTATGACCAATCTGCAGGAAAGTCCCCAGGAATAGTTGGCATTCCTGTCGAAGTTTGGAAGTTAGGAGGGAAAAAACTGATAAAGATCTGGAAGGTTTTGTTTAACAGTATTTTAAGAGGAGGAGAAGTACCAACATCCTGGAAGAAAGAAGTAGTAGCTGTAATACCTAAAGAGGGTAAAGATCCATTGGCTCCAGCTTCACACAGGCCCATTTCAATACTAAATCATGATTGTAAAGTGTTTATGTCTATAATGGCTAAATGAATTGCAAAAGCGATTCCAGAATTGGATCAATGTGGTTTTGTGGAGGCGAGGCAAACATTTGATAACATTAACAGAACACTGATGACCCAGAAGGAGGCTGAATGTAAAGAAATAATGTTGGTTGGTCTTGATGCAGAAAAAGAATTTGACAGAGTAAGCTGAGACTTTATGCACAGAGCAATGGAAGCATTTGCATTCTCCTGATAAAATTATAAGGTTGATTAGGATATATGAGGGATCGGAGGCGAAAATTAAAGTGGGTAGGGTCCTCTCTGATAATATCTGCTTGAAGAGAGGAATCAGACGGGCATCCTCTCTCCCCTTTGTTGTTTGCATTATATTTAGAACTATTGACAAAGAAAATAAAGGACTCAGAAATTCAAGGATATAATTGGTATGTTAGTCAAGAAAAGCTGGCTCTGTTTGCAGATGACATTATTTTATACCTGTCAAACCCAGAAAGGGACATTACAGTGCTGTGGGACATATTGAGACAGTTTCAAATAATTTCTGGATACAAAATGAATGAAGCTAAAACAAAGGCAATAGTGGTAAATTATGTACCCACATATGAATTTATCCAGCAATATCCATAGATATGGAGACATGATCAAATGAAGTATTTAGGAGTATGGATTAAAAAATTATTCTGGTGTGGCAGCTAAGGATATGTGGGAAGAGACTAAACAAAAGATAATACAAAAACTGAGAAAATAGAAAGTCTATTATATGGATACCGATAGTAAGATACAAGTGGTTAAAATTTTTTTAGTCCCTTTAGTCTTATACACAGGTCAGGCATATTTTTGTCAACCAGAGGAGAAGTTGTAGATAATAATTAATAAAGAGCTGAAGGATTTTGTCTGGGAGGGGACGATGACAAGAGTCAAGTGGGATAAGCTTATTCTTTCAATAGAACAGGGTAGATTTGGATTACCTGATCTGAAGGATATTTCAGAGCAACACATTTAAGGCTCCCATACATAGCACAAGCAGAAAACTATAATTCAGAGTGAAAAGAGATAATGATGAAACAGGAGGAAGCTCAAGAAACAAAGAGAGACTGGAATTTTGGATGCATACTTTTAAGGAGAATAATAATACTCATACAGAATATTATATTCATAAAGTAGCAGAAAGTATTCTGACAACTAAGCCAACACAGGAATGGAGAAAAGAGATTCTGCCAATCGGATGACTACAATTAGGGATCTAGACAACAGGCAAGAGGGGACTGGAATTTATTGGAGAAAACTGGCAAAGGAACCAAGGTATTGGGAGCAAATAGCTAGAGAAGGAAAGGTAATAGAATGGGAAAATGCCAAAACCTTATTTGGACTGCAGGTTAGAGATTGCCTTCCCTGTCAAGGACTGATAGAGTACAGGCAAAGAGAAAAAAATAAGGGAGTCCTAAATGAAAGACCAACATTGGTAGAGTTTTAGTAGAATCTAGAAAAGAAGTTGTCATTAAGAAAGGAATAACTAGTCAAGCATATAAAATGTTGCTATAAGAATCAATCAGAGGAGGGTGGAGAGGACTGGAAAAAGAAAGAGTGGATAAGCTATTCACAAAGAAACAATGGAGGTGTATATGTATGTCTCCCAAATATGAAACAAAGTCTAGAAGATTTGGGATCTTTGCTTGGAAGTGTTTACATAGGTATTTGTATACCCCAAGTAGACTTCTTCTTTTGGCTGTTCCCGTTAGAGGTCACCACAGCATATCATCTGTTTCCATTTCTTCCTCTGCATCTTACTCTGTCACACCAACCACCAGCACGTCCTCTCTCACCACATCCATAAACATTATCTTAGGCCTTCCTCTTTTCCTCTTACTTGGAAGCTCCATCCTTAGCATCCTTTTCCCAATATAGCCAGCATCCATCCTCAGCACATGTCCAAACCAATGCAATTTCGGCTCTCTGACTTTGTCTCCAAACTGTCCAACCTGAGCTGACCCTCTAATATACTGATTCCTAATTCTGTCCATCCTTGTCACACCAATGCAAATCTTAACAGCTTTAACTCTGCCACCTCCAGTTCTGACTATTGCCTTTTTGTCAGTGCCACCATCTCCAACCCATATAACATAGCTGGTCTCACTACCCCCTGTAGACCTTCCCTTTCACTCTTACTGGTACCCATATGTCACAAATCACTCCTGACACTCTTCTCCACCCACTCCACCCTGCTTCTAGTCTCTTCTTCACCTCTCTTCCATACTCAACATTACTATGAACTGTTGATCCCAAGTATTTAAACTCATCCACCTTCTCCAACTCTACTCCCTACATCCTCACCATTCCTCTATCCTCCCTCTCATTCACGCACATATACTCTGCCTTAGTCCTGCTGACCTTCATTCCTCTCCTCTCTAGAGCATATCTCCACCTCTCCAGGGTTTCCTCAACCTGTTCCCTACTCTCACTACAGATCACAATGTCATCCACAAGCATCATAGTCCACGGGGACTCCTGTCTGATCTCAGCTGTCAACCTGTCCATCACCACTGCAAATAAGAAAGGGCTGAAAGCTGATCCTTGATGTAATCCCATCTCCACCTTAAATGCATCCATCACTCCTACCGCAGACCTCACCACTGTCACACTACTCTTCTCCATATCCTGTGCCACTCTTACATACTTCTCTGCCACTCCCAACCTCCTCATACAATACTACAACTGCTCTGTAGGCACCCAGTCATATGCTTTTTCTAAGTCCACAAAGACACAATGCAACTCCTTCTGATCTTCTCTATATTTATCCATCCATACTCCCAGAGCAAACATTGCATCTGTAGTGCTTTTTCACTGCATGAAACCTTACTGTTGCTCAGTAATCATCACCGCCCTTCTTACTCTAGCTTCCACTACTCTTTCCCATACCTTCATGCTGTGACTGATCAATTTAATCCCTCTGTAGTTACTACAGCTCTGCACATCACCCTTATTCTTAAAAATCAGTACCAAAGCACTTCTTCTCCACTCCTCAGGCATCCTCTCACTTTCCAAGATTTCATTAAACAAGCCGGTTAAAAACTCCACTGCTGTCTCTCCTAAACACCTCCATGCTTCCACAGGCATGTCATCTGGACCAAAAGCCTTTCCATTCTTCATCCTCTTCATAGCTGTCCTTACTTCCTCCATACTAATCTGTTGTACTTCCTTATTCACTATCCTCACATCATCCAACCTTCTTTATCTCTCATTCTCTTCATTCATCATCCCCTCAAAGTACACTGTCCTTGCTTGTAAATACATTTCCCTCATTATCCTTAATCAGCCTTACCTACTGCACATCTTTCCCAGCTCGGTCCGTCTCTCTAGCCAAGGTCCTTTTCTCCCTCCTTAGTGTCCAACCTTTCATACAACTCTCCAGATGCCTTATCCTTAGCCTTCGCCACCTCTCTCTTTGTCATACACCTCATCTCCTTATACTCTTATCTACTTTCTTCATCTGGCAATCCCACTTCTTCTTCACCAACCTCTTTCTATGTATACTCTCCTGTACTTCCCTGTTCCACCACCAGGTCTCCTTATTGAATCTAAAATAAATTGCTGTACTGTAGACTTACTTACTCATAACAAGTACAGATGTGGTGAGTGGATGTTTCCAGGTCAAAGACAAAATACAAAATGCCCAGTCACTCTCTCAGAGAGTTCTTAAATTAATATCAAATATTACTGCTGGGATAGTTGCAGCATAACATATAATTATTTACAAAATGCCAGCAAGCTGGGCTGACAGTATTTCCTTTTGCAACATTTCTCCTCCCCCGAAGACTCAAGCGAGTTTTTCAAGTGACACTTGAGAAACGTTGCTTGAGAGGGTGAGCCTATCTGGGAATACACTACCCCATACCCTGTCTTGAGATTCCAGCTGCCTTGGCATTGCAGACCTCAGTACAGTGCTTCACTGTCTTATCATATGCCTGCAAACCTAGGCTCCACCATAGTAATTTGGGATATTCCTGGCTGGCTCCCTGTAGCCATTGATCACCCTCAGAATCCTCCTGCCTTCTACTGGAAATAGCACCAGGGCCTCCCTACCATGGTAAGGTTTCATTATGTTAACATTGTACAATGTGTTCCCCTGCCTCCTGCCTAGCAGTTCTACCATGTAGTTAACATCACTTACCTTCCTTACCACATTGAAGGGTCCTTCCCAAGCTGCCTGCAGCTTGTTGTGTCTAACAGGAATGAGAACCATTACCTGCTGCCCTACAGCATACTCTCTATCTCAAGCATTTCTGTCATACCAGACTTTTTCCTGCTGTTGGGCTTCTGCCAGGTTCTCCTAGGCCAAGCCCATGAGTTCTCTGAGCCTTGTCCAGAGGTTTACAACATATGCCACAACAGGCTCTTTGTGGGATTCACACTCACCTTCCCACTTATCTCGAATCAAATCTAGAGGTCTCCTCACCTTATCCCAATACAGCAACTCGAAGGGAGAAAACCCTGGGGATCCCTGGGGTACTTCTCTGTAAGCAAACAATTGATGAGGCAAATATTTGTCCCAGTCCCTCTTAAACTGGTCTGCCAATGTCTGTAGCATGGACTTGAATGTAGAGTTGAACCTCTCAACAGACCATTAGTCTGGGAATGGTAGGTGGTGATCTATAGGTGTTTCACCCCACAGTACTTCCACAGACAAGCCAGCAGGTCTGACATGAAATTGGCACCTCTGTCGGTCCGTATTTATTTTGGGAAACCTACCCTGCTGAAAATCTCTAACAAAGCATTTGCCACCTTTTCTGCCTCAATGGAGGACAGAGCCACTGCCTCAGGGTTTTTGGTAGCATAATCCACTACCACTAGGATATACCTTTTCCCTGTGGAAGTTAGGGTACTCAGAGGCCCCAGAATATCTATAGCTAGCCTCTGAAATTGCCCCTCAATCACAGGCAAAGGCATCAAAGGAGCTTTCACCTTGTCTCCTGCCTTGTCTAACTTTTGACACTGCTCACAGGTCCTGCAGTACCCTGTTACATCTCTGGAAATCCCAGGCCAATAAAAGTTCTGCATAATACATCTATTTGCATGTTTTATGCCCATATGACCTGCAAAGGGAATATCATGGGCTAATGGCTAGAGGTTAGAGGTGCCAGATGGTAGTCTCTGGGCACTAGCAACTCCTGTACTCTCTCAGCCTCTAGCCCTCCCTCAGGGTTCCACTCACTATACAGTAACCCTTTGTCCCAGTATACAGATTCCCCCTTCCCTTCAGAATCAGGTGCCTCACTAGTTACCTCCCTCAGGCCTTGTAATGTAGGGTCTGAGAGCTGAGCCTGTCTCAACTCTCTCTTTGTTATCCCTCCCAGCTCCCCTTCCACAGGAAGTCTGGCTTTTTCTAACAGCAGTGCCTCACTGTCAGCCTAAGTACTACTACTCACCACTGCCCTTGCAGTCACTCTGTCCAAGGGAACATCAGTACTCACAAGCAGTTGTGGCTCACCTTCAGTCTCACTGCTACAGGATAGCTCCCTTTCTGAAGTAACCACCATATCAGTCCTGGCTTCAAGTCTGTGGTCTGTCTGGGTCTCCCCCAGACTACCAGATGCACATGCTTGTCTCCAAGCCTGACTGCATGTCACTGCATACACACAAGGTACTGCATTATCAAAATCATTCCCTGTCAGGACAATAGCAGGGACATCCTCAAACACGGTTTACTATCACATTGTTGATCGCACTATGTGCGATCAACCAATGTGCAAAACTCAGGTAGCAGAACCGGAATTGAGATTACTGCATTTTCGAACCTTACAATAGCGAACATTCACTATAGCAAGATGCGACAATGTAGTGCAGATCGCACTATAGTGGGGATCGGGAAATGTACCCTTTCCTCAGTGTAGCGCGATATCGAAGTTTGTATATATAAGTGGGGGGACACAGCCCCCCACATGAGGGGTGCAGGGGGGCTTGCCCCCCTGCAAAAACTGTTGCAGAATGTTGAGCAGATGTGAAGACGTACTACACGGTCTTTCCTGTTTTGACTATGGCTGTTTGAAAATGTCGATTCGATGGCCACAAAAAACAGCATTCGACAATTTGATTGTTTGGTCATCTGTGTTCCGTACAAACGTGTCAGCCATATCATCTTCTGACTAATTTACACTCAGGCATGTGACAGTAAACCGCAAACACACCTACTTGCTGGCTTCCTTTTTCACCCTCCCAGTCAAGGTGAACCCTAGCTAAAGGTATTTGGAATGGGGTCCCTCCTAAAGCTCTGACTGGAGTAGACTGCCCAAGCAAGTAATGCTCCTCTTTAACCATTTCAAGCTTCACAATGGTTAGGCCAGGGGCTTTGTCTCTCTTAGCAGTGGCCTGTTTTCCATTTACTAAGATAGAATATAACCTGTTGTGGTAGTTTGGTACCCTTGTTGTCTGCAGACAACTTATTGCTGGCATTCTGTCATTCTCACTTACTGGCTCTCCCACCTTTTGTTCCCCACTTTGCCTCCTTGGACATCTATATGCTACATGGGCCTACTGGTTGCATTTAAAACATTTAACCCTTGGTCCTGGATGTGTACCTGGACTAGTGGCTTCCCCTGTTACTAGTGGACTCTGTTGAAGTGGTCTAGGCTACCCACCATGGGTTCCCTTAAACCCATGTGCAGCACTGGGTATCCCTTTCCTGTGCAGCGATGTCCTGCTAGTTAGGTATAGGTCTTCCTTTTTCCCCCAACTCATCTACTGTGTTACATTCCAGTGGCGGATCCAAGAATGTGAAGTAGGGGGGGCGCAGTCTGGAAAGTATACCAGTGGGGTGGAGGGTGGTAAGTAGAAGGTAGGGGCTCTGAAAAGATCACCTTAAACTGCTCTAACACATATGAAAGGCAGCAATGTAAATTCAGATGCATATCCCTGTGGTGTGGCAGTGGTAGCAGAGGCAGATAATTCCTGCCCAGCACACAGCATATTTATAGGCAGTACTGGCTCTTTCAAGGCATTCCTAGATGACATATTCTGGTTACCCATGCCAAGTCACAGCCCCCTTCAATGGCATAGCTCATATATATATTATGATAACCTAGCAACAAGTCCCACTGAAGTTGGCATCACCACAGGAAGTAGCATAATAAATGTGAGTGGGTTTTGCAAGTAAGTACTGATTTCTGTGAAAACAATGAAGTTCAACTAATTAATAATACAGCAAGTAAATCCCCAAAAGCAAATAGCTGGTTCAGTTACACACAATGTGATATCTGACACATATATAATCTTACCTCTTCTTCAGCATCTGAGAGTCTGTAAAATTCACTGCCATTACTAATTGTATTCAACTTGCAAACAGAGGACATACCAAACTGATCCAAAAACTTGATCTAAAAACTTTAATAAATTATCTGAATTTATCAGATAAATTGTCAACAAAAAAGAAATCTCTATTTTATACCGCACCACACTGTACCATACCATACTTATAACATCATTATCATCAACCCTTCCCCCTTTTTTTCCCATTTTCTTCATGAGGTTGAAGTGTTATGCAAATTCTCACCACCTCTTTCAGTCTGGTGCCGTTTTCACATCTCCTTCAACGATAATGCCTAACTGTCAAAGGTCATCTGTCACATAGTCCATCCATTTTGCTGGATGCCCACATCTCCTTTTGTCTTGCCTTCTTCTCATCAGTCCCAAACATTCTTTACCAGATTGTCTTATGGTTTCCTGTGCATGTGCCTAAATCACCATAATCTGTTCTCTTTTACCTCTTCTGCAGCTGGAGCTACTTTGGTTTCTGCTCTAATATTCCCATTCCATTATTTGTCCTACAGTGTGCATTCAACCATTTATTTCAGGCATTTTGTCTCCATCACCTCAAGCTTTCTTATCTGTTCAAAAATAGAAGTCAGTCCCAGCATCTTAACACAAGTACCCTCAAATCACCCCATACGTGGTACATGACATGTTTAAAGTCTACTTCAAATCTTGGATACATTCATAGCAACGTAGTATCAATGTAAGTGGTACAGCAGGTAGCCTTTGGTGCAGAAAACTATTTTATTCCTACACCAGTTAGATCAATAATTGCCACTGTAGTGCAACATATGAGGGGTGTTGCACTCCTGAGTGCATCACCTTTTGAATGAGACGTTAAACCACGGTCCTACCTGCCTGAGATGGTGGGGGCTCAGGTGGATATAAAAGATCCCATGGCACCTCTCAGAAAGAGCAGGAAAAGTTCCTGATGCCCTGACCAAATTTCCCCCAGTAGTGTAAATACCACCTCTGGATTCCCCTTTAAAGAGTAGGATTAATCTGGTCAACAAAGGATAAATAAATAAAATAAAAAGAAATTCCAGTCTTTCATACACACTGCTATGATTTCAAGAAAAATAATTATTTTCCTCATTATTTCTCTAATTCCTTTCAGTACGGTTCAAGGGATTGGGTAAATTAAGAATTTGACTTTATATACTATATTATAAATTACACCAATATAGTCTTTCATTCCAGCATAACACCTTTGTACATCCACTGTGATATCTTCTAATGTCAGACAGCACTGGTTACAAATCAGTAACATCACTCCCTCTGTACTTTGCATCATGAAAAGTACAAGCTAGCCCCCAGGATCATTAGTCCCTTAACACTGCAGCATGTCCTTGCTTCCCTAAATTTTTCTCTTGCAGGGCTATAATTTCTTCTTCTTCTTTTGGCTGCTCCCATTAGGGGTCACCACAGCAGATCAACTGTTTCCATTTCTTCCTGTCCTCTGCATCTTGCTCTGTCACACCAACCACCTGCATGTCCTCTCTCACCACATCCATAAACCTTATCTTAGGCCTCCCTCTTTTCCTGTTACCTGGCAGCTTCATCCTTAGCATCTTTTTCCCAATATACTCTGCATCCCTCCTCAGCACATGTCCAAACCAATGTAATCTTGCCTGTCTGGCTTTGTCTCCAAACTTTCCAATGTGGGCTGACCCTCTAATATACTTATTCCTAATCCTGTCCATCCTCGTCACACCCAGTGCAAATCTTAACATCTTCAACTCTGCCACATCAAGGTCTGACTCCTGCCTTTTTGTCAATGCCACTGTCCCCAACCCATATAACATAGCTGGTCTCACTACCCTCTTGTAGACACAAATGTCCTTAAATAGCCCAATGCTGTAAACCTTTTAAATGAATTATCAATTCATTTACTTTAAGACACAAACCCACATCCAAATCATGGTCAAATGCTTCCCTAAGCAGGGTAATAGATTGGGGCCGCCAGAGCAGCCCCTCCTACAGCAACCACCTACACCCGATGCAACAGCCCCCTCTGCAGCCATTCCAGTGTTCCATTATTTGGCTGTTTCTCCTCATTTACCATAAACACTGTTCAAACCTGTCAGTGTGCATACTGCCTTCTTATTTACTTCTGCAATGATTACAGATATTGAACTAGAATAGTACAACACTGATAGCCATTTGCTAAACAAACAATACAGTCTCACAAGGAAAACACTTAGCATGAGCAGTATAATTCCCTGCCCTTGAAACTCACATTAATTGAAACAGCATTAAAACCCACATTCAAAGAAAATGCATCTGGCCAGTGGAGGATTTAGTTTACTTTTGGGCTGTTTTCAAATCATAGGCTCCTTGCACACGTTTTCAGGGCCATGCATACATGTATGCATTCTTTGATTCACATTCCTGATTGTATTAAATTATATTCCTTGTATAATATGGCACCACTTGTTACAGTGTTTTTTTTAATTTGTAGTTTTGAGCATTCTTCCAGTAAGCAATGAAACAAAATGTATAAACCAATAATGACAAAACTACCCATTTTAGAAAATGTCAATAATAAAAGGCCACTCAAACGTATGTCATTACAATCCGTCAATAGTTGCCAATAAACCCAATCTCTGAAGATGTAAAAGTCATGCGAATAATTCCCTGTTAAAGAAATCTGTAACTAATGAAGTTGCTACTGGCAAACAGGTTTACATTTCAGTGTTTCATCTACAAATTCAGTGCTTGCTGCCCTTGAAGAATTAATTGCCTATTTTACATTAAAAAATGGTTAAGCTGATAATATTGCAATAGGAAATGACTGACAAACTGACAACAGGTTCATAATTACTAGACATCTCATACAAAGTGTGTAGAACCTCTATCCCACCTTAAAATACGCCAAATAATCAGCAATCGAAAGGACACTGCAACATTAGCACTCCATTTACATGGTGTGGTAGTAGAATCCACAGCCTTCTGCTCCAAAGGGAATTATGCTACTAACAGTGCTTTCAAATTCTACAGCACAAACAATGACTCACATTTGTTAAACAAAACAGTTAGTTGCACTACTGAAAACAGACTTGGCATGAGCAACAGTAAACTTATTTTCCTTTGAAACGCACAATTCCATGAAAATGAACTGAAACTCATAATCCCTTGAAAATGCACTGAAACTCAGTTTCTTGGAAATGCACTGAAACAAACTCACAATTCCTTCAGCAGTCTGGTAGTTGGTGTAGAAGATTCAGGTTCTTGTCCCCAGTGAAGCTCACAACTCCTTCAGCAGTCTGGTAGTCGGTGTAGAGGATTCAGGCTCATCTCCACTGAAGCTCACAATTCCTTCAGTAGTCTGGTAGCTGGTGTAGAGGATTTAGGCTCTATTATCCACTGAAGCTCAATTCCTTCAGCAGTCCAGAGGTTGGTGTAGAGGATTCAGGCTCTGTTACAGGATCAAGCCTGATCAAGTTAATTGACTAACGTGCCCCCCACCCCAGACTAGGGCAGTACATACCAAACCTTCATACTTCTCAATCTCTTAGTATGAGAAATCTAGACAAAGCCTAAAATAATGGGGAGCAGACAAAGACCCAAAAAATAGGGACAGGTTTTAAATATTGCTCATACAGACTTAAAAAGTTTCTAGAATAATAGCATTTGTCTTAGCATGCATTTTCTGAAAGAAATGATGCCTGAAACTGAAATATATGGCATTATTTAGTTATTTCAATCATCAGTGATTTGCCATAAAACCACAATTTTATGAGGAATAAGCCAAAAATATAAGGCATAAATTTGGACAGTTGAGAAGTATGCATACTTCTCAGCTTCTCAGAGCAAGAAATCTGGACAAAATCTGAAATAATTGGGATATCATGGCCCAAAAATAGGGATAGATTTTAAGTATTGCTCTTTTTAACTTAGAAAATTGCTTGAATAACAGGATTTGTGTTTGCATGCATTTTACGAAGAATATAAAGTCTATAGACACATACACACACACACACACACACCCATACATAGTGTCAGTGGCACAACAGGTAGCACACTTGTCTTTGGTGCAGAAAGCACTGGGTTCTATTCCCACACCAAGTAGATAAATTGCTGACACTGCAGATTAAGAGGGTTGCTACACTCATGAGTATGCCATCTATAGGATGAGATGTTGAGGTCCTATTTGTCTGAGTTGGTGGTATCTCAGGAGGTAGTATTAGGGCTAACATGCATTAATGAGGTAGAGAAATGGCCCCACCCCTACATCTTACCTTAGAAAAACCCTTTCCCTAGCTGTCCTATTATACAAGACAGAAACTTAAACAACACACATGAACACATACACAACACTGCATCTATCCTCTTATATAACCCTTACTCTAACCCTAAGCCATACACAGCTAATTGTATCATGACACTATCCCCAGGATTCATTAAGCTCGGCACAAGAATGGTTTTAGCCTTGCGCAGAGTGTCATCCTTATAGATGGTGCAGCAGCGCCATATGAATATTTATGAGGGCCGCTGCCGCACCCTTGACGTGTACAGGAAACGTGTGCGAGTGCAGGGGGCATGTTTAAGTGCTCTACAGAGGGGTAAACATGCCCCCACAGTTGCACAACCTACTATTCTTACTATTAGAGTCCGCCTCTAATAATAAGCAATTAAGTCAGTGTCCGTGGATACTGAAAAGTATGCTAAGCATAGAAGAGTGTCCACGAACACTGAAATAAAATCAAAGTAGTAAACACACAAGCACGTAGTGGAATGTTGAACCCCTTCCATAGAACTATCACAGTTAGATTCCCCCGTGTCCCTATTTTACATTTGTATTGCTTCATTATTGAAAGTGTAAGCAAAGAGCAGGGTGTTTGCATGTCGCCGCCCCCTGCTTACCGTAGCTTACACATCAAAATCATCCAAATAGAAAAGAACATGCGGAATCAATGTTAATGTTAACAGTGTAGTAGTTAGAGCATCTGCCTAACGAACAGGCATTCATGTTTCAAGTCCCACTATAGCACATATCATTTTCCATGTGGAATGTGTATATGAACATATTTATACATTGTTTTGCTGTATAACCTACATAATAACATGTAAATGTGAACTGGAGTACTGCATGAAATATTTAACTAATGTCATTCAATCAAAGTGGTAGTGTCATAATGAATAAGGCACCAGTAAGCAGGTGTAAGCACAAATAAGGAGTAGTAAACATATATAAGTACCAGCAAGCAAGTCTGAGTGTGTTTGTGCAGGTGTAAGCAGTGCCCAGCATAGGAAATGTATATAATTATGTAGATGTATGTGCATGTGTATGTACAGATCTATAATACATGTATATATATATATATATATATATATATATATATATATATATATATATATATATATATATATGAAGAATGAACGTTGTGACAATAAAGCATACAAAAAGAATGAGAAGGGAATCAACAGCAACTCCAGTATTATTTAGTGCTGTCAGCATATGTCATATCAAGCTGGGCAGGGGTGAGCAAAGCACTGCTACTCACACCACAGGCAGGATACTACCAGTGGGAGTAACATTGTCGATCTGCTAAGTCTACTTTACAAACAATCACAGGGTAGTCCCTGGTGGGACTATCCAAAAATTGTTAGGATGGTTGGACCTCCGACCATTACACAAGCAAGGGCAGGTATGTTCAAGGACTAAATGGTGGGAGAGCCTGATGATACATGGGTTGGGACAACATACGTGTAGGGTCCCTAATGCTGGGGAGAGGGCAATGTGTGGAGGTGTGCCATGGCTGTGATAGCAACTGGAGAATGGATGGTTTGTGTGTATGTCGAACTCGGGTAGGGTGGAGGAACCATGGGTATGAAATTATGGATCCAGGCATGTCAGGGTTGGATGGCCTGGTTCTAATTGGACCGCCTCATGGTGGTCAGCGAGTTTGTTATAAGTATATATGCATACACACATGCATACATCTATATGTAGAAGTACATTCCCTGTAACACATTCATTCCTTTTGCAGACATAAATAACATGAAAGTGCCCCTACAAACCTCGACAGTAGATAGAATAATAGGTTGTGCATAAGAGGGAAGGGGTGAATCTGCAAAAATGCAGAAGTGTGTACATTGTCCGAATTCAGTGCTGTTCTCAAAAATCAAATGTGAGGACTTTCTCACACATGGAATCATTCCTGTCATCTGCCTGCTATGTCAACGCCAATCACTAAACCGGTCCTATTTGTAATATAATTTCACTGAACTCGTACATTATTAGCTCTCATGTGCAACGTGTGCGTTACCACATAGTCATACTTATTAATTTATTGTAGTGTCATGTTAACGGGAGTAATAATGTAATGAAGTACAGAGTCTAATCTTGAAACAAAGACATATGTGTCCCAGGTGGGACAACCCAAAAATTGTGAATAGTGTCCTATTGGTCACTCATTTCACCAATGTGTGTGGACTAAACTTTTGGGATGTCTGAGGATACATGGAGTGAGTCAACCCATAGGATGGGTCTACAGGAGTAGGGGGTGGCCAGTGTGTAGTGGTGTGGATACATTGTGTATCCAACTGGAGAATGGATGACTGCTGTGTCAGTGAAGTGCTGGGGTGGGTGTTTGGGGAACTAGGATCCATAGGTATATGGGTATATATGCAAATGAAGCAGCACAGCAATAGTATAGTGGTTAGAGCATCCACCTAACGAACAGACATTCCCATTTCGAATCCCACTGCAGCACATACCATTTTCCATTGGTAATCTGTGTCATAATGAATAAGGCACTAGTAAGCAGGTTTAAGCATAAATAAGCAGTAGTAAGCATATATAAGCACCAGTAAGCATGTTTAAGTGCGCATTGCCTTACAGATATATATATATATATATATATATATATATATATATATATATATATATATATATATATATATATATATATATATATATACATGTATGTATATGTGTGTGTGTGTGTGTGTGTGTGTGTGTGTGTGCGCGTAGATATACACAGATATACAGCTATGATAGGAAACAGCATACAAGAATGACATATGTTCACAGGCTATGCCAACGGAAGTGAGGGGCCCAAGCAAGAAACATGTAACAGGTAGCATGACCCCCCCCCAGCTGGACAGAGGAAACATACACACAAACCCACAAACAATGTAAATAGTCTACTGCTCCCCAGACCACAGGCAGGATACAACCATGGAGGGCAGAGTGCACCCATGAAATCTAATCTTGGAACAGACAGGAGCATTCCTTGCGGGACACCCCAAAAATTGACATATAACCAAAGGAAGCCGATATGATGATCATTCTGGTTGGGGTGTGTACATACCCGGAATACAAGGGTGGGAAAGCCTGATGACCCATGGGTTGAGACAACGTACGACATGGGTCCCATGAAGTGGAGAGTGGGCAGCGTGGAGTGGTGTGCTCAGACCCGACCTGCACCCAGAGTAAGGATGGGTGCAGTATTATAGGAGGTGCAGGTGGGGGAACTATGGGTAGCTAGTTATGGGTCTAGGTGTGCAGGTTTTGGTTGATGTGGGTCTATACAGACAGCCCCAGGAATGTGAGCAAAAGTGTTCATTGGGCAGAGCGTCACCCAATGAGCAGCCACACCCGCTACGAGTCCCACTGCAGCAAAGTCTAATCTACATGGCAGAGAACGGAATAACCAGATGTAGATGTATATATGTAGAGGAATGTGTGTGCATATCTACCCATACTAGACTAGAGACTAGAAAACATATACATACCCACATATAGATATGTACACATGCAGACACCCATACACCCATATGTTGTTAGATATACATAGACAGCAATATATAAATATATACATGTATGCATTCATATACAGATATATCTGTATATAGTAATGTAAATATATATATATATATATATATATATATATATATATATATGTGTGTGTGTGTGTGTGTGTGTCTGTGTATGTGTGTGTGTGTGTGTGTGTGTGTGTGTGTGTGTGTGTGTGTGTGTGTGTGTGTGTGTGAGTGTGTGTGTGTGTGTGTGTGTGTGTGTGTAAATATACACATGTAAATAGCTAGGATAGAATACAGCAGTTATGAATTACATATGTCACAGGTAGTGCAAATGGGGGTGAGGGGTCCAATCAACAAACATGTAACACGTAAACATCAACCACCCCCACCTAGATAGGTGAAACATGCAAACACACGATACAAGTAAACACTCCACTGCTTCCCAGACCACAGGCAGGATACTACCAGTGGGAGAGACCTGCCAGGTCTCATCTGGAAACAAAGACATCAATATCCCATGTGGACACCCCAAAAATTACTGATCATCGGAGTCAGTCCCTGTAATGATTCATCAAACCAGTCTGTAGATGTAAACAGACCAGTAGGTTGTGCAAGCCTGATAAGCCGTGGGTCGACATAACGTATGGCATGGGTCCTGACACTTGGAGAGTGGGCAGTGTGCAGTGATGAGATTAGACCCCCACCCGCACCACAGTAAGGATGAGTGCTGTAGAGGAGGGGCAGATGGGGGAACTATGGGTATGCAATTATGGGCCTAGGCGTGCAGGTGTTGGCTGGTGCAGTTGTATTAGGACCGCCCCCGGGGATGTAAATCATATTCCGAAATGGGCAGAGCTTACGCCCATACCTCTCAACCCCTAAGAGCAAAACCATTGGACAGAACATAAACCGTTGGGGGAACAAACAGGGACAGAAAGCACATATTCCACTTACAACCTTAGAAAGCTAATAGAATAATAGGTATGCATTAGCATGACTCGGCTGAAGTTCCCAGGTATTTTCCAGACAGGTGCAGATTGTAAGAGGAACATACCAATAGTATGAAGCAAACTCTGGACAGGCTGTGGATTCTGTACAGTCGTCCGGCATGCTTACACCTAATGGGCAGCCATTCCCGATATAGGTCCTACTGCAGCACAGTCCAGTTTAAATGGCTAAGTATGGTATGACCATATGTGTCATTGCATAACCCACTACACAACACCTACAAACACATGGTTGCAACACCCCACTGTAGGCATGTAAGCCGATGTAATAGGCATCACAAGGTATTATTGTAGTCCTCACCCCCACCCTGGGGTGTGAGTGTCAGATGCAAACACCAAATGCAGTGCATTTGCAAGTGTGGGAGCAAGCAGGTGTAAGCCTGTTTGGCTGCCGGTATGCGAGTATCATACTGGTGAAGCAATGCAGACGCTAACTGAGTGTAAGAAACTAACTGGAGTTTAGCATTGCTTAGCTCCACGCAAACCCGCTTACAACTGCTTTAAAGTGCCTTAATCACTCTGTACCCAACAGTTCGTGTTCTGGCCAGCAACAAAATAAACAACCTCTGCAAGGCTAGAACTCAGGACCCTATACATCACAGTCACAGTAGTTAACCACTATGCCATGATAGCAATACATATAAAGGAGGTATCAACAAACTAATCCTCACCACAGGGAAATCAAATCAAACATGTGAACTGAATCTATGTACAGTGTAATGATCTATAACCTGCCACAGATGATAAATATGTGAATTGGAGTACTGCAGTAAACATAGAGTTGAGGTGTCACTGTAATAAAGTTATGAAGTCCCCAGGACCCCATACAGTGTATGTACACATGAATGACGGATACCAGACACATATATAACCTGTAATGAATAAGACATAGCTTAGCTTTTTCGAAACCAGCCAATTACGGAAAAGTGCGGGAATCTGGCCCTACTTAAACCAAAGAGGCGGGAATATGGCTCATAATTGGTTGTAGCATCCCCCTGCAGGCAGAATGGCTGGAGTGGGAGAAGGCACTCGCTTTAGAGTGCAATGCTGGGGCATCCAGATGTCCAAATTCATGGTATGGCTCTTGGTAAAGCACTATGACAGGAGACTACTGCAGGGCCAGTACCAGGGCTCGCAGTACAAAATGGAGGCCTGGGACAGTCTTGCCCGTGACCTGACTAGTGCCACAGGTATCCCCCAGACTTGTGAGCAGGTCAGGCACCACCATGCAGACCTGAAGCAGTGGAGGGGGGATGTCCTGGAACAGTGGATCCAGGAAGCAAGGCAGATGCAGAATGCCCCAGAACTGAGTAAGTACTCCTTCCACTACGTAGTTAATAACTGCCTAGCTTGTGTATACTATGGATAGGTATGGCTAAATATCACTGTACTTCTCTGACAGCTGCAGATGAGCGTGCTGTGAACCAGCAAGCCTATGATGCTAGGCTGCAAAGGATGCTTAGCGAGGCAGGTTAGTAAATAGCCTGCATGTACTGTCATAAAAAATAAATGTAAGAGTCTCAGAAAGTGTTGTACCAATATACAGATTTGTGGAATATGCTGCTATTAAAGGTGCAACACCTGCATTGCTTCTGTTTACTCTGCAGTCATATGTTGTACTGTTGCAGTTATTAAATAGTACTGTTGTAGTAAGCAGTGTTACCCACACTGTGGTATGCAGATAAAATGTGTATGAAGTGCTGTATAACAATGTTGGAAGTGCAAACAGGTCAGTCATATTAGACTAAATACATTGCAAAGCCTCACAACAATTGCTTAATAGCAGAGTGTACAGTGATCTTAAATGTAATGCTTTTGTCACACACAGCAGGGCTTTGGATCCCAGGAGTGCCAGTGAGTTGTATGCATAATCATTTCACACAACTGCACAGTTTTTTAGAATGTTCAGAGAGAAAGCTGTATGCATAAATACACTTAACAACTGTGCAGATTATGCTAGAATGCTCAAATAGAAACTGGTATGCATATTCATACCCCTCAACTGTTCCAATCTGCCCAGTATGTCTTGATAAATGGCCCACATCACCTGCCTTTTGCCCTGTTCCCCTGACAAATTAGTGTGATGATCCAAGAAATGTAGGCAGCTGTAAATTACATATAACTGATAGTCAGACTTGTACATAGTCAGAGAATGTACATGCAAACATACCTGTCATCCCAGCATCTCACCCAAAGTGTATGACAGCAGTCAGCAGTCTCAAAACATGTTGCATTACACCTGCATCTTGTCAAGCCTGTACATAAGACACAGGTCATGTACATACTAATCTACAAACATGCCATTGTACAATATAATGCCATTGGGTAGTGAAATAATACATGTAAGGGACAGACCACTGCAGTGACTACGAATGTTGTGAAAACTACAAAGATTTATTAGTTGTTAATTGAACTCTATCTCTCTCTCTCTCACCCCTGCCATATGTGCAGAAATAACCAAGTTACACAACTCATTTGGTATGTCTACACTCCTAACCTTTGTTGGGACATATGACCTATTGGTTTATAAATATTCACATCTGTTTTTATGCATGTGCCATGTTAAAATACTCCCATATTGGTGTCCTGTTGCCATCAATGAAACCTGCATGTTGTTGTAATGGGCACTGTTTACCCATATATGCATGTGTTATGCCTGCTCTGCAACTATTTTATATCTGGTGCCCTGAGTAATGGGAATACCTATGCTTGCTGTTCTAACTAATCGTGAATGCTGTTGACTATTACTAACACACATCTACCTTAAACATGCTACAACATAGCTCATATGGGAAGGCCGGTCCCAGCGGACCCACCTGTCCCACCTCAGCTGGCCATGGCACTGGGCACCAGCACATCTGGGGCCCAGCCTGGGACCTCCTTGTCCATTGGCCCTGCACCACCTTCAGGTGGAACTGCCACAGGGGATGGATCTCAGCCCCCCAGGGAGTGGGAGGGGACAGGAACCTGTCACCCGTAGTACAGTCTGGGCCGTGGTGCATAGGGAGTTTGACAGGGAGATTTGAGATGACCTATGCCAGCTTGAGGGCCGAGTGGCACAACTAGAGGGTAAGCCTGCCCCTCCTACACAGTCCCTAGCACAGCCACCTTCTGGGCTGTGAAGGTGCAGTGGTGACTTCCCGTGGATGGGGACCTCAATCCCACTGTATCCATTTGTGGGCTCATGGGCTTGCGACTTCCAAACACCCCTCCCTGTCCAAGGTGTTCCCCCCCACATGTGTCATATACTGCCCCTGTACACATCTTGTTTATCTTGTCTGTCATCCTACCCAACCTATCCTCCCTGATCATACCTACTCTCCTTCACCAACATCCCACTCTCACCTAAAAGTAAAAGAAAAAAAGGGCAATCTATTCCCACAAAAAAAGCACGCCCCATACATAGCTGTCCATTTTGCACACATGTCCACTGGACACATGTAAACATTTCTAATTAGCATCACAACGTACTATTGTTGTCCTCGCCCCTCTCTCAGGTTTGTGAGTGCCCAAATGTACCGCCAAATTTATAGCATATGCACAGCCATTGCTGTAGAAGAAATGGACAGCTATGGACCTTCCCTACACCCTTCCTGCACATCCCTAGCTACCTTGCCTACTGTCTTTCCCTCTTTGTGCCCCTTCTTCACCACTTTCCTATCACCCCTTTTTTCTTTTCTTTTAAAGAAATTAGCATGAGGGTAAGCAGGAGTAAGCACTTTTAAGCAGCAGTGAGCGGGTTACAGCCTGTTTGTGCAGGGGTAAGCACTGCCTACACAAGTTAAGCAATCAAGCAGGTAACTGAGTGTAAGGAACTGTAACCAAAAGTAACCACTGCTTACCGTCATGCAAACCCGCGCACACCCGCTTACAACTGCTTAAAGGTGCCTTAATCACTCCGTATCCAACGACCTTTGCTCTGCCCAGCAACAAAATAAATGGCCTCTGCAAGGCTCAAAACCAGGACCCTGCACACCACAGCCAATGTAATTTACCACTAAGCCATGGCAGATATACAGGCATCAGATGTTATCACAAGCATAGCATCCAGCACAGTCATTCAACAGTATAGGAAATGTATTCCATTATGTAGATCTATGTGTGTGTGCTTGTGTCCAGATATATGACAGTAGTGGCACAGGTTAACGCGTTGTCGCCTCGCCAGCAAGAGGTTCTCTGGTTCAATTCTCGGCTGGGGTGCCTTCTGTGGAGTTTGCATGTTCTCCTGTGTTCGTGGGTTTCCTCCGGTACTCGGTTTCCTCCACATTCAGACATGCATCTGGAGCATTTCTCCCCGGGCCTCCACTGAAAACAGGCTCTGTGGAACCTAGTCGGACTTTCCCGGTCAACAAATGATAAATAAATAAAAATAAATAAATAAATATGTACATACATAGATATAGATATATATATAAATATTTCAATAACATACCATGTGACAAAGCAGTAAGAAAAATGAAACAGAAAACACCAGCAACTCCTGTATTATGTAGTGGTGTTGTCCTATGTAATATCAAGACTCCCTCAGACAGACATGTGTCATTAATAAATGCAAACATTTGTACATTGCCCAAATACATTACTTTGAGCATTTCATTTACATTAACAAAACAGTTCCTGTCCAATCATTATGTGAGAACAGTACTCTTGCAAGGTGCTCTGTGCAACATCATCATCTTTAAAAAGTTAAATGGGGTAACCATAGAGGGACCGGTAGTGTTGTGTGTACAATAGGGTCATCTGCATGACATGTACCTGGAACCTTTAGGAGTCATGTGCATACCAGGATCGTGTGCTTAAGAGAGGGGTGAGGACAACAGTAGTATGTTGTGATACAAGTTGAAAAGGTTACATGTGTCCAGTGGACACGTGTATGAAATGGACAGCTATGTATGGGGCAAAAGTTGTTCTGAGAACAGATTGGCCTTTTGTTTCTGTTTTCGTAAGGTGAGAGTGGGATGTTGAGGAAGGAGAGTAAGTATGCTCGTGGAGGATAGGTTGGGTAGGATGACAGACAAGACAGCATACAGGGGTGGTATATGACACATGTAGGGGGGCTACACCTTGGACAGGGAGGGGTGTTTGGCAGTCACAAGCCCATGAGCCCCCAAATGGAAACAGTGGGATGGAGGTCCCCACCCATGGGCAGCCACCACTGCACCTTCACAGCCGCAAAGGTGGCTGTGCTGGGGGCTGTCTAGGAGGGGCAGGCTCACCCTCTAAATGTGACACTCTGCCCTCAGGCTGGTGTAGCTGGCCTCAAAACCCCTTATTGAGCCCCCTACACACCATGTCCTGGACTGTACGATGGCTGACAAGTTCCTGTCTGGACCTGCTCCCAGGGGGGGCAGGCCAATCCTCAGTGGTGGTTCCAACAGAAGGTGGTGCAGAGCCAACAGAGGTGGAGGTCCAAGGCTGGGCCCCAGATGTGCTGGTGCCCGGTGCCATGGCCAGCTGAAGTGGGATAGGTGGTTCCGTCGAGACCTCCAATCCCATACAGCCCATGGTGTTGCAGTTTTAACACAGATAAGACTTAGTAATAGTCAACAGCATTCAGGATTACTTATAACAGCATGCATAGATATTACCATCAACCCAAGACAACAGATGTCATACATTTGCAGAGGGAGCACAACACATGCATATATACTGCATGACATCTGTCCAAAGCATAGATGACTGTGACTGCAGCTATGAACAGTGGCCCACTATTGGCATGTCACTGTGATAACTTCAGACAGTGACTGTCATACCACTGCTTCATGTGATGTATGTCCAATCAGGGATGCAATGGCAGTAACTCTCATCACTGTCACTGTGTACTGACTGCAATCCTCACACTATGCTTCTGCAGTTCACAGATGTGTGTTCTGTGAGTAACACAAGAAACAAATGGTTCCACATACTGACCAGTCCACAGATGACCCTACAGATGGGGGTTTCCTCACAAACAGAGCACTGTCTTGTCAGTTATTAAAACATGCAGACTAGCCATTGCCACACACAACTTGTTAAATTGGCAGTAGTCTGAATGAAGCATAGCTACACTTACATGCTGTAGTCATGTCT
Source organism: Protopterus annectens (assembly GCF_019279795.1). NCBI lineage: Eukaryota > Metazoa > Chordata > Ceratodontiformes > Protopteridae > Protopterus > Protopterus annectens. The sequence continues at coordinate 752,818,018 of NC_056734.1, forward strand.
GGCACATCACCCTCCTGTCTTTAGGCTATTTTCCACTGTGTATGTCATTTGAGGAATATCCAGATTTCATCTTTGATACTGTTTACCAAACACCAGACCCAGGTTCCACTCACAGTGACTGTCATGGGCAAACACCAATATGATGTTCCTAGATATTGTACTGGGTTTCCATGCAATTGGCTATGGGAATGTCAGCTAGAGGAGGACTGCAATAGGTGCAGAGGCCATCACCTGATCATGACCATCACTTACAAAACACAAGCTGCTGCTGAGCAGGTGTACATCTTCACATCCACCAGAGAGTGTGTGTGAGGGACAGACAGAGGCAAAGTACATCAGAGAAGGGCTGGGAGACTAAAACCTAAGCATCGTCTGTCACACACCTACCGGTACAGGAGTTCAAACTCCTGACTGACTAGCCATCACTATTACAAGTGCATGCAGTTACTCCATGTGCCACATAGCTGACATGTTGGTGTGCTGTAAAAACATATATGTGTGCTGGTGAGCGACATCTGCAACAGAGATATAGTAGACATTCATTAGGTGTGGCACACATGGCTGTCCACATGAACAGATGTCATGTCAGCACAACAACACTCTCTAAGGGACTCAGACACATTGGCACACTTTGGCAGGCTCACAAATACACTTTCTAACTACTTAGTTTGCCACACTACAGTAATGCACAAGTATTACATGCACCACAGGAGTTATCCTGAGGTTCTATGGGCTAGGGCATGTGAACGTGCCTGACATCAATCAGTATGCCAATGGGAGTTATACTGGGTGTGACTGTGGTTGGGAACATCATACATCACATACAGACACAAGGTGCCAGTACTGACATGCATGTGTGCATTGCTTCATGGGTGTGTAGTGGTTGGCTGTGCAAGATAGCTGTACAAGGCTGGGTGAGGGGCAATCCTTGGCATCAGGCCACCTGACAATGGTCTGCAGTGTGGTTCAGGGGTGTAGTTTCTGCAATGTCCCACACAGATGGGTATTGTATTAACTGTTCTGTCATCCTGGTTACCATTGTGTGTTGCCATTGCTTTGCAATGCGTGCCATGTCTGTGTTTGATAGTCCTTGACTTGGACATTGCCTGGGATGTGCACGTCCCACATTAATGTACAGTGACATGTTTAAGTGTACCAGGTTTACCTGGCGCATGTTGTGTAAACAGACTGTTATCATCAGATGTGCCAATCCTGACCTGGTGTGGCAGGACCTGATACTAGACAGCAGGTTGACCCTGCACCTGCATTGATAGCATGATACAGGTATTCCCTGGTGTCAGTGACATCTGTCCATACAGGGCATGTGTGTAAGGCATTGTATGTCCTTTGTGGATCGCATTTGATGGCACCACATATGTTGCAGACTTCCAGTGGGGAACATAGCGAAGATGCATTGTCTGCAATTATGTGCCTATTGTACTGGTGGACAGGGTGCCATGCCCTCTGCAGCCCTCTGCATTCACACCCTACTTGCTATCTGTCAACAATGTGCCGGGTACTAGCAACATAGCGGGATTGTCTAGGCAAGTGTGTTTGTGTGTGACACATGGGTTCAGACTGTATTCTGGGTAATAGTAGGGTTGCTTACTTTATTCACCAGGCCTTTTGCCAGATGTAGGGGTATGGCTTGCCAACACAGTCTCTTGGCTGATTGAAATCTTTAATCCTCGTGAGGTGGACATTGTGACATATAATATGGCCACCATATAGGAAAACTACAAAAACCACTCCTCAACATGTCCAGTGGTTAGACACTCACAGCCACCTCCACACAGGCTCTGACTGTCAAACACACACACACACACACACCTCCCACGTCTTGGAATAGAACTCCTACTTAACTAGTTTATCACACTACAGCATTACACAGTTATAGCACGTGCTACGGAGATTATTGGGCTACCCCATCCCCAAAGGTGTATTTCACAAGGAATGACATCAGCAGGGTTACCAAAGTAGGGCAATTTGAATTTCCTGAAAGTGAGTAGCCCAAAATGCATTGCTCACAAAACAGACAGTGCGACACATACAACACATCCATGGGTATAGAACCCATGACCAAGATCTATATCACACTACTGCATGGAGATGTTATAGGACACACCACGAGGAGTTCTAGGGAATTTGTTCCCCAGAGGTGTATTTGACAAGGAATGACATTAGCAGGATCACCAACGGAGGGCAATGTAAATGTCCTGCAAGTGAGTAGGTTATAATGCATTGCTCCCTACACAGAAATTGAAACACACAGAAAACATACATAACTGCCATGGTTGTGGATGGAACCCTACCACAGTTCTAAATCGCACTCCAGCAGTAACCAGTTACCCCATGCGCTACAGAGATTACTGGGATACAGCAGTCCCAGAAGTGTATTTTTAGGTGGATGACATCAGCACCCTTGCCAAAGTTGAGTATGTGAATTGTAAGGAGTGTGCATACTCTAAAAAGCATTGTTCTTTTCACAGGCAAAAAGACACACACACACACACACACACACACACACAGTTGGCAAGTCTGACATTAGAACACCTACCCAACTAGTTTATCACACTACAGCATTACGCAATTACAGGACACGCTACAGAAATTATTGGGTTACAGCAGACCCGGAGGTGTATTTCTAGGTGGGTGACATCAGCACCCTTGCCAAAGTTGAGTATGTGAATTATAAGGAGTGTGCATACTCTAAAAAGCATCTTCTCAGGCAGACAGACACACAGTTGGCAAATTTGGGATTAGAGCACTTACAAAACTAGTTTATCACACTACAGCATTACACAGTTACAGGACACGCTACAGAGATTACTGGGTTACAGCAGTCCCAGAGGTGTATGTCTAGGTGGGTGACATCAGCAGGATTGCCAAAGAAGAGCATTTCCAGTGTACTGCGAGTTGTACATGTCTTTTACCTGTGTGTACCCACTGCTTACTGTCACAAAAACACATTTACACCCACTTAAAAGTGTCTTATTCAGTCTTAAATGACATTATCAACAACCCTTGCAGGTCTTGAACCCTGAACCATGCACACCAATGTCACAGGACTTACCACTAAACCATCTGGGTTATATACACGTTTCATGGTTTTTTAAAATACACATTTTACTACAGGTATTCCACAGTACTGAAAACAAATGGGACAGTCAATTTATTTACATATGTACAGTACCCTTGAATGTACTGTACTCTGTGAAACAACATAGACAAGTCTACATATGTACAACTTTTATAACTAAATACTAAATGCATATACGTACTTATGGGATGTTTACACACACACACACACACACACACACACACATATATATATATATATATATATATATATATATATATATACATATATGCATATACACAGACACAGCTATAGCCATATATATAAACATGTCTGAACACCCTTTGTGACACAGAAGGGTTTCAAAGGAAATGATGTGTACACAAAACAGAGGCAACTCTTGTTTTATAACATTTAAATCTTAATCAGTTCACCAGAGAAGGGATGGTTGTTGCGTATGTGGAGTTTGGGTGAGGGAATGATGGTTATGGACATACACCCCGGGGACCACATCTGTGTCACTGCTCGACAGTGGCACAGGAAAATAACATACCCAACAGTAGTCGTTCTTGACTGTCTATTATTTTCTATTCCTAACTATGTAATAATTTGTAGACTCCACTCACCACAGATGACTACCATGGAGTACAGCATGTTAAAAGACACATGTGTATGCCTGGCTACAGGGTAGTCACACACATACAAACACACACACTTGTCAGTATTGTGCTTACAAGTCTTGCCTATGTAAAGGTAACTAGTAGAGTGGTATACAGTTGGGGTATATGCCACAGAACCCATACAATTACACTTACTCTAATTCTGCTTCTGAGCTGGGTGACATCACAGGACTGATTACTTGCAGTGGGGAGGGGGGAAAAGGGTGGTTTAGCAGATGACAAGGATAAAGGCCAGTCCAAAAGGTGATTTCGCTTTGGAAAGCAGTAAAACCCACTCTCATGACAGGATGCAGACACAAATACACACACACACACAACCAAACTCAGCCATTTGCTGACACACACACAATTTCCAGTGGTGGGATCAGAACTCCTGCCTATCTACAGATCACTATTACAGTACTACACATTTATGAGACGTGACACAGAGATTTCACATTTCAAGGTAGTCAGAATGCCCTTCTAAGATTGAGGACATCAACAGGGATATTGACAGTTAAGATGTGCATAGCTGTAAACCTGTGTGTTTAAAGTAGGAGTCCATTACAACCTGTATGCACAAACAAGACACATCATCTGCAGGTAAGACATAGGTAGGCCTGAGAGGTATAGTTGTGGCACAACAAGCCCTGAACTGGAGTATGTCAATCTGTGGAATGGACAACTACTATCACTATACAGGGTTACAGTGGTCATGCTCATACACATAGACTCACAGGACTTATTTGGATGCATTGACTCCAGTTACACAAGGTCACAGTGGGCATGCCCATACACTTAGTAGCACAGTGCCATTTGGGATGCACTATGACTACAACTACACAAAGTTATACTGGGCATGCTCATACACTTAGAAACAAAGGGCTTGTTTGGATGCACTGACTCAAATTACACAAGGTGGCAGTGGGTACGCTCATACACTTAGTAGCACAGGACTGTTTGGGATGCACTCCGATTCTAACGACAAAAGGCCACAATGTGCATGCTGATACACTTAGATGTACAGAACACATTGTAATGGACTCTTATTGTAAACACACAAGTTTACAGCTATGTACATCTTAACTGTCAGTATATATGCACATCATACAGGTTTACTACCCTGTATGTGGCCCGTAAATTATATATCTGCATCTGTGCTGTGTGATACACATGCATACATGTACATGAAGTACTGCCATATATATGTGAAGTATACACAGTCATGCATGTGTGGAAGTGACAGACAATAGGTTAACTGGGACACACAGGTGGATGCTAACTACAGCATGTGTCACACACATTCTGCCCTGAAAGGCATTCATTGATATCAGGTTGTGGACAGTGGTATTATACTTGGAACAGTGACATGTGCAAGCATAATATGCGAGCCCCATTGTCTAATGGTACTGAGGTGCAGATGTCAAGATGACCTCTCCCAGCTGTGTTAGTAGTTGTCATTATTAGCAGGACCGCTCCACTAAGCATATCTGACATTGGTCATCTACACAACGTCTGCTGCTGTCTGTCACCTTAGATGTAGCATTTGATACCAAGCACAATACTGCCACTCACAATGATGTCATGGTACGAGTGGCAACTGCTTGACCAAAACAATGAGCCAATGTCCTGCTGTAATTATGATGTTGTCCAGTGTCTGTCATTCTGGGATGTCATGACTGAAAGAAGACATGCCTTTGTCACAGAGCACATGCATCCATGATTCAAGGGAGTGTGGATAATACCTAGGTCGCATTTACCCATATATTGGCATTCCAAGGCAAAAGTCCTAAACACAGAAGTAACACCCTGACACCTACAAGACAATTGCATTGGATGCTTATGCTAACCAGTGCTAGATGTGTGGCTTTCATAATCTATTTGCTCAATGTAAAACCTACAATGGGGAATACTGACATCTGTGCAGTGAGGAACATCTGGCTGAAGGCTCTGTAGTGCACAATAGCACTACCACCATATAACTCAGATCCAGACATGTGGGCCATAACACTGGTATGGACCACTCCAGGTGATGGTGTCCAGACATTCATAAAGGCTACTCACATATAAAGATCACTACTCCGACATAATTCATCACAGATGAGTCAGGTACAGGTGACAGTGGCAAAAGCTGCATTCTAGGTTGTATCCTCATAAAAAACA